>NC_079377.1:3367500-3530000 GCF_021018895.1 Seriola aureovittata
AAAGAAGAGAATCAGATGAGAAAAGAGTGTTTTTCGTGTTTCGAGCTGGGTGGGCCGCCAGCCTGTAAAGGCACGGTGTCATGTGTTGTGCGACGGTGGCGGCTGGCTTCACCATGTGTGTTTGGCATTAGTCTGCCAGGGCACCACTGTAAATTAGACTCTGCTTGTCTTGGATTGAGTCCATCCAGATACACCACTACCCCCCCCCCCCCCCCCCCACTGCCAGCTCTGCCACAGACAGGAGAACATTTGTCAGGAGTTAGACGAGGAGAGAAAAAATGCCCAGACGTTGAAAAAAAAAACAAAAAAAAAACAAAACTCTGCATCTTGGTTACAGTAAAATAATCAAGTGCATCGCAGGGCTGGTTTTAATAAGTTAGGTTCTAGTTCTGTGTGAGAGGAGGGTCTGAGAGTGGGTGGGTACAAGACAAGGAAACTGAGAGACGGAAAGTGACTGAAGGAGATTTTTTTGAATTAGAGGATAAAGATAAAGTGAGAATTTCCAGATTTCCAGACTTTTTCTTTCTTTCTGGCCTTTATCATAATATCCTACCTAAAACAGAAATTGTCTTAGCTCAAATTCAATGTAGTGCAAGGATGAACTTGGAGGAGGACCGTTCAAGTGGCTTCAAGGCTTGGTATCCTTAGTAAGAGAATTTTACCACCGTGTAGAGCGTCTTATTATTATGTAAGTATGTAAGAAAGTAAAGTTTTTTGTCTTTTTATGTTGTGTGGCACCTTAAGTTGAGCTGAAAAGAGCAGTGTGCAAGGTTACAATTTTCTGTTATTGGCATCAATTATATTGACTATTTTTTTCAGGCCAATAAACCAGGAAAGGTCTGATATAAACTTTATTTCTATTAATTTTAACACACTGTGTAATGGGAGAGGTCCACCAGCAGCTAGCCATCATGAAGCGACGCATCATTGAGCTTAATGTTATCCCAATGCGAACGCAGCAGTGGAGCGGCTTCCAGTTGGATTAATAAAAACGTTCCCCTCGCTGATAAATGATTGGATAAATTTGGGGTAAACTCTGCTTTCACACTGATCACTGTCCAGCTTGAGGCTTTTACTTTTTACTAAGGAGTGTTGGCACTTTCTCCGGCAGCTGTGAGAGCCGAGCAGCAGACGCTGCCCTGCTTTTCCACCACGGTTTGATACTAAGGTTGAGTTGAGCTGAACTTTCTGGCTTCCTGAACACACATCCAGTGGCACTCCAACATCTACAGCAGCAATTTAGACCCAAATGCACATTTTTTTATATCTTTGAAGTGGTCACTGAAACTAAGCTCTTGGACATAGGCTGACCTCTTTAATGCTCTGGACTCCAGGTGGGCACTAAGTAAGAGTCAATAAAGTCATCTGGTGTTGTGTTTGGTTGGAGGAGCTGCTACTGTACTTTGGGTGGCTTACGGTAGAGGTAAAATATATACATATATATATTATATATAATATATATCCATCCATCCCTCCGTTTTCTTCCGCTTATCCGAGGTCGGGTCATGGTGGCAGCATCTCAGGCAAAGTAGTCCAGATGTCCATCTCCCCGGCAACGTTTTCCAGCTCTTCCTGGGGGAGCCCGAAGCGTTCCCAGGCCAGATGAGATATATAATCTGTCCGGCGTGTTTTGGGTCTACCCTGAGACCTCCTACCAGTCGGACCTGCCTGGAAAACCTCCAAAGGAAGGCGCCCAGGAGGCATCCTAAGCAGATGCCTGAACCACCTCGACTTGTTCCTTTCGAGGGGAAGGAGCAGCGGCTCTCCTCCGAGCTCCCTCTGGATGTCAGAGCTCCTCACCTTGTCTCCAAGGCAATCTCATTCTTTCAGCTTCTACCCACAGCTCATGACCATAGGTGAGGGTCAGAGAGAAGATCGACTGGTAAATCAAGAACTTTGGCTTCCAGCTCAGCTCCCTCTTCACCACAACAGTCCGGTACAACGCCCTCTTTACCGCTGGAGCCTGTCGATCTCTTGCTCAATCCATATACATATATGTACAGTATATATATACATATATATATATATATACAAATTTAAGGCCACTGGGAAAGTGGTCTCAGGCTTTTGATCTTAAATTTGGTGAATATCGACACTTCTTTTATTCGACCTGTTATTACCAACTCATGAATGTTTGGTTGCAGCAACCAGAATCTCAGTTTCTCCAGTCTAGAAGGTCGATGTCAGATTTCAGATATCCCCTTTGTTTTTTGTTCTTCTCTTCTCCGCTCGCTCCGTGCCCCTAACCACTAACCCCCTCCAGACACGCTCTCTTTCGCTCTCGCTCTTCGCCTCAAACACACATATACACAGCGTGGGCGCTGACAGTCCCTTGAACTGTTGACAATAAGTTGATGGGCTAAAGCCTCCAGTAAACATCTCTGGTGCCACCTCTGCGCAGATGGAGCTACTTAAGAGGAAGAGAACACACAGACACTCGCTCACACAAACACACACACTCACACACACACTCACACACACACACACACACACACACACACACACTTTCCAGGCCTGAGTTTCATTAGTCAGTGTGTTTATGTCTGCGTTCATGCGGCCTGGCGGGGAAACCTCCCCGTTTCACTGCCCTCTTTGGTTCGAGTTTTACCCTGAGCAGAAAGCAAAGAGAAAGAGTGACCACAGTCACCGTTCCCTGTTTCATGTATGGACAGCTTGTGTCTGTGTGTGTGTGTGTGTGTGTGTGTGTGTGTGTGTGTGTGTACGAAAGTGTGTGTGTGTGTGTGTGTGTGTGTGTGTGTGTGCGAGTGCACTCAGTCACCTTTGATGTTAAAACACATAGTACATGCTGTTCTCATTTGTGATCCCACCCTTCTTACCGAGCTGACATTGCTGGCCAGCCGCCTCGGGGCAGATGGCACTAGGATCTGTGTGTATGTATGTGTGTGTGTGTGTGTGTGTGTGTGTGTGTGTGTGTGCGTGCGCGCACATTTCAGCAAAACGAGGAAACAGTTGACCCACAGGTCGCCGGCCCTAGACAGGCTTAATTTTTTAACAATTAATCTCCTTCAGTCAGGAGGGGCAGAATGAGTCTAAAAACTCTTTGACACACCATCCCACACACACACACACATATAAACACACACAGCAGATGATGATGACGGGCATCAAACCGCTGTCTGTGTGTGTGTGTGTGTGTGTGTGTGTGTGTGTGTGTGTGTGTGTGTGTTAATCTGAGATGTGAATATGAGGAGATTAGATGGACCCAGGGATTAAAATCTGGCCTTTACCTCAGAGGATCCGTTCCAGCAGGGACAGCCTGATGGACACACAACAGTTCACATACACACACACACACACACACACACACACACACACACACACACACTACTCTGAAGGTCCAAAAAAAAAAAGAAAGAACAGAAACGTTTCGATCAAAGCGCACAAACAAGAAACCAAAGAACGGACATTAGAAGTATTTCTAACAGACAAGGACAGAATGAAAGACAGATGGAAGTGAAGGAATGATGGAGAGAGAAGACGAAAGACACACACACACACACACACACACAACTACAGAGAGTACAGAAACAGTGGCGTAGCAGTGTCAGGCATGCAGAGTGGAGAGGGTTTTCCTTCCTATTTAAAAACCTCACTGGGTCGGAAAATTAGCCTTGGCCCTGTGTTTATCGATGAAGAGGCACACACACGCGTCAACCTTCAAATACACACCAACCGTATATTCTGTCACCCCACTACACACAACCAATATGCAGCGGATAAATATTAAAGTCCAACTGAAAATCTACAAAGTCATCCCTCTGTGCAGTCAAATAGCATGTCAAATGCAATTTTTACATTTATTTTTAATCATAAAAATTATCAAAAACATAGTAAAAATTTCGAGTTTTAAGTGTTTCAATGTGCATTTTGTTAATTGAAGTTTGTGTCTAGCGATCTGTGCGTTGTGTTTTCATGAAGAGGTCCAGATCGGGACGTCTTCGGAGGTGACAAAAGAGATAACATCATCTTCCTGTCAATCGTGATCATGTGACTTCAGCTCCTCTCCAATGGAGTAAAACTGCAAAAGGGGAGCAGATTATTTTGTATTCAATACATTTAAAGACGGAATATAAACCCGACAAAAGAGGAAAATAACAAAATCCTTCCATCAATCATGGTCATGTAACTTGAGCTCCTGCACAGATTAAATGACACAGGGATTTATTAGCACACTACACAACAAGTTTTAAGATAGCAGGTAACAAAGGGCTAAAACATGGAGGTGAACCTAAGGGAGGAGTCTCAAACGTTCCACATATTAACTCTGGAGGTCTAACATATGAGGTTATACCTATAACATTATAACCATGGATTATGTCGTTTTACTACTACATGTTACAAATGTGTATGTGACTGTGTAACACCTGTTACCACATGTGTAGATAAAATGGGCCCATTAGTTAAACGGCTAAAGTGTGTTGTTCTATCTGATGGTAAAGAGCCCTAAAAAATCTCTTTACACCATCTCTGCCCGTCAATGCCTGCAGGCTTGCCAGTAACCCAGTCACAATCAAGCTTCATGTAACCTATGATTTTCTCCTACAATAAACATGACATCGTGCCAACCAGTGCACCTGTCCTAAAGGCAATGGACATATAACAAGTCCCACAATATGATTTTACCCTTTTCCTATCTCTATAGACATTAATCCATACCAAGTAAAGACTAAACTTCCTTAACTTCTTGTCCACATTAAAAACCTCAGGGGTTACACAAAATCATCTTTATTATTATTATTATTGTTATTATTTTACACTTCTTTTGTGAAATAATGAAATGTTTTCACCTCCTCAGTCCTCTAAAAGATGAAACAGATGCTACTGCATTTTAAGGTGTAACAGGCAGTTACTTGAAAACCATCATCAGTCCCCCATTACACATTACTCACTGACAAAGTAATTCCATTTCTTTCCTAATAACTCAGCACCAGAGTAAAGCAATATATTACCTTTTATTGTACTTCCGTTACTCGGCTGTCAGCTCCATCAAAGGTGAATTAAACATCTCAAAATGCTCCGTGTTGCTACTTTTGAATTGAACACAAGCAGAAACAGAAAAAAAATACATTGCATTTAAACAAGCAGTCAGACCTAGAAATGTAATGGAAGAATTCACTGACCATCCAGCAGCGAGCTCAGGCTCAGTCACTGCACACATCTGTGGAAGCCCTGACCTCAGAGCTGCACT
The DNA here is from genome assembly GCF_021018895.1 of Seriola aureovittata. Classification (NCBI taxonomy): domain Eukaryota; kingdom Metazoa; phylum Chordata; class Actinopteri; order Carangiformes; family Carangidae; genus Seriola; species Seriola aureovittata. The sequence continues at coordinate 3,372,710 of NC_079377.1, forward strand.
TACACAACGGAGGTGACTCCTGAATGTATGCTTACTTGTTGCTAACATTTCCTTTCTTACTGATTCTTACTGGTCTTACTGGGATTAGTAACTGTAACATAATTACTGAATTTATAATTGTAATCCCCTCAACTAAAGAACAACATTACTGCGATGAGTTACTAAGTGATGATGTGGTATAGAAAATAAACAGGGGTACATAACACAAATCTGTCAATATCACACACACTCCCATATGTGGTTCATCAGATTACAAAAACTGAAAACTAAAGCAAGTCAATTGTAAATAACTAAATAGCACAAGCGGTAAAAAAGTAAGATAATATACTAAAATATAACTACATATAATATATAAATATAAATTTAAAATCTACAATATCAATATAGAACTTAATTAGTAACTTTGTGACGCACAAAACTCTGGTAATGCTGCAATAAACAAATATGTGTGTTAATGTGTGCACTTTTATGCCCATGTGTGTGTGTATGTGTGTGTCCACTCAGTGTTGTGCCAGGCTACATGAGGAGACAGGGAGCATGTTGGAGCTGACAAGGCCTGTAGGGTCAACATCAAGCCAAATCAACTGCACTGGGGATCAACCACTGCTCCAGCTCTGTCAAATTAGGGCACCGCGCCAACGCACACACAGACACATGGACATGCACACAAACAGCTGTCAGGCACACACACACACTCGTGACTGCCCACTGCCCCGGAAACATCTGAGCACATCTCTGCCCCGAGGTGAGAATTGCAGTTTGTGTATGTGTGTGTGTGTGTTCCTGTGTGTGTGTGTGTGTGTGTGTGTGTGTGTGTGTTGTGGTGTGGGTGTGTGTGGGCAGTCACAGGGTCTGTGTGGTGATTGCTGGAACATACTGGCTGAGCAGCATGAGATTTGTGTTCGTTTGTGCATGTGTGTGTGTATGTGTGCGTGTGTGTGTGTGTGTGTGTGTGTGTGTGAGAGGACATATTTTTGTGGAAATTATGCGTTTAGTGATGTTTGGACATGAGTGAGTCATTCCTTTAGTGTGTTTGTGTATGTGTGCTATCAGTAAAACACAGTGTGGGTGAGTGTGTGTGTGTGTGTGTGCATCTGCAAGAATATAAAATGAAAGAGCCGCAGCTGTATATGCATGTGTGTGTGTATGGTGTGTGTGTGTATGGTGTGTGTGTGTGTGTGTGTGTGTCTCCATGTGCTGTAATCAAAATATGGTTCAGGTGTGTGTAAGTGTCTGTGTGTGTTTTGCATGTGTGGTCATATCTATGTCTCTGTGTGTAATATGTGTGTTTATATATCTTTAAAAGTGTGTGTGCGCATGTGTATGTGTGAGCGTGTGTGTGTGTGTGTGTGTGTGTGTGTGTGTGTGTGTTATGCCCCAGGGGTGTCATCAGCGGGGCAGTAAATGGGCATCTGTGCGTGGTCCAGTGGAAGCCAGCCGGCTAGCTGGGCTAACTGGGCCACCTTTGCCAGCCACTGCCAGCTGTGCCACTGGATGCCTGCTCTGCACTTCATCAGCATCATCATTATTTCAGCTCCACAAATTCTGCCCAGACCGGCCACCATCATCACTCCACCTCCACCCATCCATCTCCATCCCGCCTCCCTCCGACATATATCAAATGTGAAAGCTTTTCCACACTTGTGAGAATCTAATCTCCTCATAAAGACAAATAGAGGAGGGTGATACATGTGAGCATTTGGCTTGGTCTCACTAATTTGCAGCAGAAGTAGAGTGATAATAAAACCAACTTAAATCAAGTAAAGACAGTTGGATATTTGTTATTTAAAGAACTTTTGTGTTGTTGAGCCCTCTCTACTGGATTGACGTAAGGATGGCATGTTGGGCAGTTGGTCTAATATCATTTCCTTTTCTCTATCGGTCCATCTTACACTCACATTAGATACTGAACATTATGGTATCTGCAGTGTTTCCTTCAGATTTTGGTGAACTTCCACTCTCAGGTCAACATTTCCTCTAGGACACAAGCAATATCAAAAATCTGCTTGGGCAGACTACCATGATATACAGAGCACAACTATTTCTTTTTGGGACATTCCATCATCAATCGCCAACTTCAGGCCAACGGGTCACCATTGGACATAAAGCTAACTCATCAAAGACTCAGCACTTACTAAAAACCATTTAAGTCTCCATCTCTGTGGTAGCTCTAAAGTCATTCCGCTGATGTAGATCATTATACGGAAACCAAAGAAACTAAGAAACTAATATTTATTTAACCAAACTAGTGTTTCCAAGATCAAGAATAAACTTCAGGTCAAGATACTTAATAATCTCCTGGAGAGACTGGAATTAAAGTTGCTGAGCACACTCACACTTCCAAGAGGATAAAAGTAGACTTCATAACTTTCGTATGACACAATATGCATTTTAAGCGATTGATCAGTAAAACAAACTAGTGTTTTGGACTTTTATAGTCCTGCTGATGATTTAGCATTCACCAAGTTGTATAACTGTAGCCCACAAGGTCAGTGACAAGGTAAAACGGGAGGATGACCTATTGGCAAATCTACATAATCTACATATAAAATTAAAAATAAAGCAGAACCCTGGTGGCACAGGTGTACATTTAGATTAGAAGATGAAAGGGCTTAACAAGCATAGAAATATGTATTGGTGTACTGTAGTGATTCAGCATTGTACTCCTGTATCACTTTCAAACTCTCAATGCCCGGTAAAAAAAGATCTACATCAATGCAGCAGAATCAGAGATATTATTCCATTAGTTATTTTTCTGGGAAAACCTGCAGCCTATATTACTTATAAAAAAAACTACAGAGGTGTGGTAGCTCACTTCTTCCTAACTATACCCCCCCCCGCCCCGCCCCCAGTTTTTTGTCCTTTCACACTTGCCGTCTTCAGCCCCAAATAACACTGACTCAACTGACATCACAGGACATCACCTGAGGTAGTTTGTCCCATTTCGTGCAGCTCCCTCTGGAGCCACTAAAGAGTCTATACAGCTTTTTTCTTTTTACGTAAGCTGTAGTAGACTCCCCAAATTACTCTTTGATGTGTAAAGCCAGTGTAGTTCCCCTTCGACTGAGCCACGAATGGGCACATTCACAGGGTGTGGGATCCTGGAACCAAACACAGCCAGCAGTATCTGTGTCTGTCCTCTCTCTCTCCTTCTCTCCTCGCTCTCTCTCTCGCTCTCTCAGAGACTGGTGACAGCCAGGTCACTGTGAACGCTTGAGTTGTTCAGGGTGAATCTTCAGGTCAGTTAGTCTCCAGAGGTGCTCCTTCTGTCCACTGAGGTGTTCATAATTCACCTGTTAGTATCACAATGCTAATTTCTTCCTCTCTTTGACTCCTGCTCAGTCACAATGATAACTGACAATAGACTATGGATCCACAGACAGCTATGGAGGCAACATTTTCAAAGCAACTCTGATTGGTCCAATCAACATTTTAAAGGCCCCATATTTTACTCCTCTCCCGTGTTTTATTTTAAGTATTGATCTGTTGACTGTTTTCTGAGTGACCAATAAAGATATAGCAGATTTCAGGTTAACAGTGATGAGACATGACTGAGAGCGGTGACTGCTTTGTTGTGACATCACAAAGTCAAAGAAATCCTGACGGCTGGTTTGAAGGCTCAGTTTCTGAATACAGGCTGTGTGCATTTCTCTGTGGACTGAGGCTTTGATACTTTCACGGTATTAATATAGAACCTAGAGCTGATCTATAATCACACTACACATGGACATCTACCTTTATATTATATGGGATTTTTAATACATATGACCTGTGTGCAAGTTGGAATGGCATTTGATTTACTGCAAACCCACATTCGACCTACACCATAGTGATTTCACCCTCAAATTGAATTTCTTGTTAATTGCTTGCTAAGTATTTTTCAGCAATCTTTTGAAGAACAGATTGAGGCATTTTAAAATTAAGCAACAGCTCAAAGAAATCAGCACATGGTGCAAAGGTCAGTGCTGGCTGCCTCTGCATTGGAACGGTCTCTGAACAGGCTTGAAAACTTCAACTCTCTTCACTTTTGTATAACTTGCAACTGTTTTGCTCGGGGGTTGGGTGATGATATGTTTTCTGTTGCCTTGTTTTAAAATGAAGGCATATCCATCTGGGTGTTCAAATATTGAACCACATACTAGAAAAACTGTACAGTCCCATCACATAAATGCTAAATGAATGTTTTGCTATTCAAATGCCTAATTCTCAAACATATATAACTGACAGGGGAAGTAATTAGATACACTTCATCTTTATAATTATCATTCGTCCTTAGTCTATATTTCACATGTTGATTTTGCTTCCATCATTATTGACTTTGGCATTAAGTTCAAACAGCTATACCGTGACTCATACAGTATACATGTTTTGGGGCGTGTGTTTTACTTTTGTGCTATTCTGTGTGTTAGGGATAGTCAAACTTTTTAAATTAAAGGTCCATGTATGATCTTTGCACAAGGTCAAAAGTCTGGAACAATGCTTTCCAAATGCAACAAAATCAACAAAACGGAACCGCAGAGGAAGAGGGTCCAACAAGATGACGTAAAGATACCACTCAAATGTCAAATTACGGAAAACCATATGGAAAGTTTGATGGGAATGTTCCATTCATGTTCATTTCATGTACTGATTTGAGGATTGTTAGGGTTTGGGCTCAACAAAGGTCTGATGTTCGACAAGTGACGTTTAAGTCAGATGCTTTATATGTGATACAAAAGCGAAATTTCATCTGAGGATGTAGATGTAGTGCGACGTGTCCCCCTCACTTTTCAAAATCCTGCATCTGTCCCCTTCCCCTTCACAAATCAGGGCTGAAAGAAGACACTAAAGGTCTTCAGATGTCCAGTGTTGGTGAGTCTGTGTCCACTGCAGCCTCCGGTTTCTGTTCTTGGTGACAGAAAGTGTTAACCTGGCGTGGTCTTATGCTGTTGTAGTCCACCCACCTCAAGGTTGGACATGTTGTTCATTCTGATGCTTTTCTGCTCACCACAGCCGTAAAGAGTGGTTATCTGAGTGACTGTAGCCTTTCTGTCAGCTCCAACCATTATCCTCTCTCATCAACAAGGTGCTTCCTCCACAGAGCTGCGGCTCACTGGATGTTTTTTTTTATTTTTTATTTTTTTGCACACTTTTCTGAATAAACTTTACATTCTCTATGTCTTGATGTGAACATTAACTGAAGCCTCTGACCTGTATCTGCAGGATCTTTCACATTGCAATGCTGAAACACGATTAGCTGATTGGATAATTGCATGAATAAGCAGGTGTACAGGTGTTCCTAATAAAGTGCTCAATGAGGGTCTATCCCTAACATAATAATTACAGAATTACACTACCCTCAATAATACCCTGTACGTTTTAAGCTGAATTTTAAATAATCATATTTTCAATTTGTAAATGCATCCTAAAAGATCACACTTTTATTAAGTTCCAAAAGTTTGTAAAGTACTGACAAAACCATATGATGACATATGCTTGTTTACAGTATACGGTGAATAATTAATACCTTCTGTGTACTTTAATCAACATAAAGTAATGAAGTCATTTTGATTGAGTGTGCAGGACAACTGAATATGCCAAAGCCACCCCAACTGGGAATCAAACCTACAACCTGAGCCAACAGGCCACCGTGCTGCATATATAGTATGTGTGTGTGTGTGTGTGTGTGTGTGTGTGTGTGTGTGTGTGTGTGTGTATGTGCGTGTGTGTGTGTGTGTGTGTCACTATGTATTGAGTGGTGTGGCAGGCGGGGCCCCATGACAGATCAGGGCATTCAGGCCAGTGACATTCCTCCAGAGCCCCAGATGCATCATGGGCCAGCAGTGTGAAAAATGCTGGTCGGCCTGATCCACTCAGCCGCAGATGAATGGAGCGCTCGGTGCACTCACCCGTAGATGAATGGAGTGATCTGTCTTGTCAGCGGAGGTCGACCAAGAGGTTACAGTATCCAGCCAATACCTGTGTGCACGCACGTGTAGGTGTGTGTGTGTGTGTGTGTGCATGTTCTGTTGTTGTTGTTGTGCATGTTTATTTTTATACTGCTAAATGTCCTCACAATGAAAGTAAACTGAGAAAAGGACAAGACATGAATTACCAGTTCAGATTTTGCATTAAGATTAAAACTGAAGGTTGTGGTTAGTTTGCTGTGAGAAATTGGATTTTAAAGGAACATTTCTTCACCTATTATCCAGATGCCCAGTCCGTCCTAATCAGTTATTCTGTCCACTAAGTGACTTGGGCTCCATATAACCAAACAGTTCAGGTATGGTTTTACCCTTGTTTCAGCATGGGCTCTTTGTTTCCACCTAGCACTGAAGATTAGTGTTTCTGCTCAGCTGGCAAATGAGCCACTATTTCCTGCTTAGCTAGTCATGTACAATCACTTGTTACAATACAAAAACAGTTGCTGCATTGAGCAAAAAAAGTTCACTTTTTTAATTTGCGAATAGTAGTTTGACTGAATAATCTTAATTTAAGTTTCACTTACTACTTATTTTGGCATTTTTCAATCGTATTTCATGGTTTTTATTGGACTGACCATTGACTACAGTCTAGAACTAAGCTTGTCTCTTAAGACTTTCTTATTTAGTGTTTACTTTAAGTATAAAGGTATTTAAATTGATGTGTACAATATTACTAGTTCAAGACATCTGCTGCTAACTTAGCCAAATCTTCATACTAAATTTCTCAGCATCGAAGCTATCTTAAACCTTACATTACGCAGCATGTTGTGAGACTCTCACACTATCAGACATGCTAATGGCTAACATTAACCCAATGCTTGCTGGCACAACCACATTACAATAGTTAATTTTAGGTTCATTACGTTAGTAAACCCTGAGGACAGGAAGCTAATGGCACAGGTTCATATTAAAAAACAAAAAACATAGCTCGACGGTATACCGCTGAGCTAACATGCTGGTCTAGCTAACGGTACATTGCCTAGAATTTAAGATTAGTTTACCTTCTCCACAGGCTGGTGAGAGAGGAGAACATTTGGCAGGTAGAGGAGTTGAAAAGGATTTCTTTTCAAAGGGGGCTTGACTCTTCCCCCTCTTTCCAGTTTTCCTCCAAAAACAACATTTATGATGTTTTCCTCCTTCCATAAAAAAATATTTCGTTTTCTGTCGTCTAAATCCAAAGACGCTGAACAAGTTTGCTAACTGACTTTTACTAAGGTTGCTAGCTCAGAGAGCTTTAATTCCCCTTTGATAACTTTATTACTGAATAAAATGTTGTGCAATGGTAAACAAAATGCAAGGGACTTAAAAGAAGATTAGAAAATAAATAAATAATTTCTAGGTTTGTATGTGTGTGAGTCACACATGCACGCACGCACACACACACACACACGCACACACACACACACACACACACACACACACACACACACTGGGCCCTCATCAAACACTGCTCTGGCATCCCTGAGTTTGTCACACACACACACTTTCATGCACTCACACACAAACACACACACACACACACACAAACGCATCTCCTCAGCCATCAGCCCAGAGCTCCGGCGCCCCGAGCAGTGGCTCTGACATGTCTATATGTTTTTCCACCTGACCTTTTGCCGTCCTTTCTGCCACAGCACGTAAACCATAAGCTGATATATGAAGGCAATTTTTAGCGGTGCCACTTGTATCTGAGTGATTGCGTACGCTTTACATTTGGGGCGCCTGCCACCTCGCCACCCCACCTCCTCCAAGATCTCTCTATTTGGATAGTGGGTGGTGTGGGGTGGCGGGGGCAGAGAAAAAGGAGGGGGGACAGAGAGGATGAAAGGATAGGTGGATGTGATGCCAAATACACACATCTATCTACTTCGAGGGCAAGGAGTCTGCAGTGTGATAGCCCTTCACTCGGTCAGGCAGAACTTAAGAAGCTCGAGGACAGGTGTAACTGCAGCTATGCTGCAAGAACATTTTCCAAATGTCTTTGTCTTTTATGAAACTAAAGTATAATATTAGAAAAATGTGGATAGTGTTTTTATCATTGAACTGAATTTGCAGACCCTGTGTTTTCTGTGTATTCTGTTCATTTATTTCTTTTGATATGAATACATCGGATTTATTTTAAGACTGTATCTGAGGGCAAAGGTATTTTTTTCCAATTGGTTTATTTTGATGAACAGAGTTACTGCAGCGTATTTTGACTGTAGATCTAATTGATAGGTTATCCCCACACCGCAAACAATGACCTGCCTCATTTATAGCTGAATGAAAGTAAAGTTGTTGACACAAAAGGTCACAAAGGCCAAAGTCATGGAAAATTGTTTGAATTCAACAGTAACTTGTTTAACGTAAATAAAGGGGTTTATTATTAATTTGTGTTATTTATCTGTTCAAATAACCTGGTGCAGAATGTGGCACAGCAGCCATGACCTACCTCTCTTCATGTATGGGCAGTATTAAATATAACAAGGTTATATTCATTGGGATTTACAGAAGCCCTTATTTCCATCGTATATTTCTGATTTTATATAAAAGTTGTCTTTAAAAGTATAAAATGTCCTCCACAATTTGCCAGTTAGGCCATTGCAACAGCACCTGTCCTGACTAATGTAAGTCAACTCTGTTCCTTCTTAGGACTGATAAACCCTTATCACAGGTTTTTCACTGACTTGGGAACAATACTCAGCCTGTTGTACGCCCTACTTCACAAAGTGGCACTGTGGAACTGGCCGCCTGAAAGTGACAGAGACTTCTGTATGGCGATAGACCAGTTCCCATCTGAGAGACTCATTTTGACTTTCAACTTCTGATCAGCATGTGACATTGGTGCTGTGATCGTCCATGTAATTGCCAAGTGACCATTAAAGTCCATAGAGTCTGCACATTCCATGCATATTTATTGGCCACTAATGTACCTTATGAGGTGTAACTCTGTGACAGAGTGATAGACATTGATATTGAGACAACATATGCTACATGAGTTCCATTCTGGTCAACCTGGGGTGGTCAAGATGAAGGTGAGTGTTATGTCTGATGGCCAGGAATTGATGCCTAAATTGAGCAGCAGGTCAAGTGATGTAATCTATGTCAACGCACTCAGAAATCTTTTAGTCTCAGTCTTTCACAACCATGAATGTAGCGGTGAAAGACTGAGACTAAGAATACATACAATATGAATAAGGCAGCAGAGAATACATATGGATTTCAATTTTCATTCTAAGTAGCAAGAAGTCTATGGAGTGAAACATGGGATATCTGCACCATGTCACCCAGTCTTTTGCACAGACATTTAAACACTCCTTGAAAGCATCCAAGTGATCCACTACAGCTGAGCAGATATGTTAATACTGCACCCCAGACCTTGCTCCAAGTTTGGCTTTTTTTAAACCAAGTGTGGCAGCAGTAGTGGACCATGCTCAGGTTGCACAGCAAAGCTGCAGGGCTACATTATCCAAGGACAGAGTGTTTGCTGCTGGGGACTCCTGTGATTATTGACAAGGGGAGGAGAAGTGGATGCCTGAGGTGGTGGTTTCACAAACTGGCCCGATGTCCTACACTGTTAATGTGGGATCATATAATTGCACCGCAAATTCAAGCTATGCTCCTGGCTCTCCTATATGTGCACTAATCAATTAATAGTAGTGCAAATGTCAATATAAATTAGGGAAGTTCTTCTAGTGTTGGTCTAACCTAAACAATAATGCTTATTTAAGATATGCTTCATTTATCCTAACATATAATGTGATCAAAGCATTGCTTGTCCATTAGGAATTTTGACTTGTGTTATCATTAATATACTGGGTTACACACAATGATTTTAAAGTCCCATGTCTGAATATTTTGATGTAAATGCTCAGACTTTAATGTGTGAAATAAACCTTACCTAAAACCCTTCAACAAAATTGAATTAACACTTTCAGACATTTTGTATTCAGTGTAATGAAGGAAATGGAAATTATCAACATTACAAAAGCATTGTGGCCTTGAAAAGCCTCTATCAATTCCCCTTGCCCCCTAGTTTTAAGGCTGGTGATAAGGGCTGTTTGATAAGCATTAGTTCATGTTCCAGTAATAGACTCAGGCACTAGCTCGTTAGCATTTTAATGTTTGAATAGTCGGCAATGTACCCCTTCAGGCCCTTATCACAGTAGCAGATTGAGATTGTTAGCTTGTTAGCATGAACTTATGCTATGGGAGATATATGGCATTAGGCCATGTTACATTACCACAACGCAATGACACTTGTTAGCTTATTAGCATAACCCTCTATTAGATGGACAGGGGGGGTATGCGGTGCATTAGCCTGTGTTACAGTAATGGAAAGGCTCTGTTAGCTTGTTAGCATGCTAAACAGGTAGGGGTCTGTGAGTGGCATTATAGCCTGTTTAAGAGCACTGGAACAAGCAGTGTTAGCTAGTTACCATAATCTCAAGAAGGGTTTGTATGTGTAAGCGCGCGTGCATGTGTGCGTGTGTGTGTGTGTGTGTGTGTGTGTGTGTGTGTGTGTGTGAGAGAGAGTGTGTGTGTGTGTGTGTCTTTCCTCTAACACTTTTCAATTACAGCTGCTCATTGTCAGGTTGTAAATGGCTGGGTCAGCTGGCTGGAGTTCTGCCTTTGAACACGGTGCTGACGTCCTTACAAAGGCATCATTAGAGAGGCTCAGCCCAGCAAGAGGCACCCTCACTTCTTTATCACCCCTGAGGAAACAACTCAATAATGTGCCAAAGATGGAAAAATTAACTATGTATTTTTCAAAAAAGGAAAAACTTCCCCTACAAGAGGAAATAATAAAAAAAAAAAAAACTTCAGTCTAATCCTCTCTTTTATTTTCCCTGCTCTGTTTTGCACCCTTGCATAATCTTTCATTTGATTTTTTTTTTTTTTTGGCTTTTATCATTAATTTTGAGACACATAAATATGTTGAAGCAAGTTTGAAAAGGCATTTCTAATTTTCTCTTGATCTAAATATTCAGTGACACCCCCACCCCTGCTTTTACCCCAAGAAAGAAGAAAGTCTTTGTTATTCTCTTTTTTTTCTTTTTTTTCTGTTTCTTTTTTTTCTACGAGGTTAGAGGGAATACAAACACTACTGGTATTGCTAATTACAATGGGAGATTGAGAAATTGAAAAAAAATACATAAAGAACACTCATGCATTTTCTATGTGATTTGCATTTTGATTCTAAGTTGTATTTTATGCAACATGACTGTCTTTTTTTTTTTTTTTCCGACATACCTTTTTCTTTGGTTCTCACTAATATCTTCCAGGATCAAAGGCTTCCGCTGGGTTTCTCTCATCTCGCTTTCCTCCAAGCATTGTTTGCCTCCCAGGACCACAGCAGCACTAGTTTTGCACCAGTGCCAAATTTGTAGGGAAGGCAGAATTAGCTATTCCAGGACTCATTTGACATCAAAAAGGGGACGATCCGCAGAGGGCAGAGATAAAAAACAGTGGCCCACTCTGGCTGACAGTTACTTACAATACACTGTAGGTGTGTTTCCATATTACAGACAAAAGCCTGGTTGGTACGCTTGGACCCATAAAATAATTGTTTTGTACGAACTCTGCCTATACAAGAAGTAATGTATCAATAGCAGGTTTTTGCAGAGGTGTGATGGGAGACCCTGAGAGCCCTGAAACCCACTCTGAGAAACATCATATGTACAGTATCAGTGAAAGGATATGGTGCTCCTACCAGGGTCAACATCCAGTAGAGTCAATAAACAGAACAGAACAGGAGTTTTGCTGTTTTTTGTTGATGTCTGCAGACATAATTTTTAATGGTTGTGCTGAAATTTTTTCAGACTCTTAATGTCAAACTATTTCAAGGGCAGTTAAATGAAGAAGCTGACTCACAATGAAAACTGCAAGGAAATAGCAAACTTTTATTTGAAATGCTTTTTAACCACAGTTCTACTTTCTCAGGACTTTTGAAAATAAATGTACTTTTGGGGAACAGTTGATAATATTCAAATAATAATTTCAGTGTATTGTGTCTTGGATGTAGGGGCAAGGAAAAATACAGATGATCTACAGGTTTTAAAGGAGCTATTTGTAAGTTTTTCTATTGCTGCATAGCTAACATTAGCATTAAAAGCTGTTTATTTTCCAGTTTGGAAGAAAAGCTGTGAGTTCAGCATCAAACTTCTTTCCATTACTCACCTAGAACTGTCTCCAGAGGTAGACAGGTAGACTCTTGTTTCTATCAGGTCTTGTATTCTACTGAAGTTAGCATGCTAACCAGCTAGCCCGAGTCCGTCCCATCACTTTTCGATAGTGATTCACTGCAGCCTCCAACCTGCCCTGAAGATGTAGCGCTGCTCAAAGGGCGTATTATAACCTGTATTATAAAAACAGCCAAAGCTCTTGTCCAGCGACAATCACCACCTGCTCCCAGCGAGAAAACGTATAAATAGCCCTTCTAAGCATATACCCTGACATTAGTACTAAACTTATGCTGAACCATTTGTACCATTTTTGTTGCACTTCATTATAGTTTTACATCCAAAGTGGTTCAGAAATAAAGCAGTCGGGTTGTCATCATGTTCCCAAATCACAGCAAATCCAGTACTTTGGTGCGCTCAGTGTTATCAGTACTGATAGAAATGGTGCCTGGAACTATGAAAAGTTCCATTGGTTAAATGAATTGGAATTATCCTTTACAGAAGCACTAGCTGTTTCTCAATTAAAAATCATGTATAATCTTTTACTTGTATCTCGTTTTGACACATGAGAAGCAAAACAACATTTCATTCACCATCAACATCACGTTTTAAACTTGAGGTTGTTAAAGTAGTAGCTGCTGAATTTCACTCTGAACCTGAACACTGATGCCTGTGGCGAAAACACTTAGTTTGCTGATGTACACAGATGTACCACTGAATGACTAAAATCTCTTATCATAATTTCCCTGCTCATATTATGTCAAATACCACATGAACAATGATCATTCAATAGAAAACACTTGAATAAATGAATAGCAGTGAAAGGAAACTCCTCTTGGGTCTCAAAACCCCACTCTGTCAGCCTCTGATTAAAAGTACACCTTTTCACAGGTTCACAATGCTTTTCTATTATAAATGACTGCAGCATAGGCATTACCTGTCTACAGTGGGAATATTAAATCTCTGTGGAGACAGATAGCATAATGCAGATGTCTTAATGAAAACTTCATTAAGATGGAGGATAATTACTGTGTCCTTAACGATGCACTCGCTGTGCTTTTAAATAATTGAGGTGCTCAACTTTTGATGTGTTTATACTGGAGTAATTTCATCATGCAGACTTCATCTGAGATAGACTGGCTTCAGTACGTGATGATGTGTGTGTGTGTGTGTGTGTGTGTGTGTGTGTGTGTGTGTGTGTGTGTGTGTGTGTGTGTGTGCACATTTGCATGTATGACTAAATGTGTTGCCTGATGCTTGTGACAGATTAGCTCATGAAGATATTTGTGTGCTACCTTTGCTTGTGGGTGATTTCTTTTTTGTACTATCTTTGTGAGGAGCCCACAATACTTTTAAATGGCTGTTTGGTTAAATGGTTTTATTTGAAGTATTGATATTCATAAGAAGATATATTTGTGGTAACCCTGGTTCTAAAAAAAGACTGAATAGTTGGTTGAAGGGCCGTATTTTCCTCTTCTCCTGTGTTATGTTTGAAGTGTTGATTCATAAGAAGATATATTTGTGGTTTTAAGAACCAAAAACCATCTCAGTGTAGTTTTACATCTCCTCTCTCAGGCTTCTCTCTGGAGATCTAGTAACAACAGGTTGGTGAGCCAATCAGAAGAGAGGAGGCTCTGAACCTCTCTGGCTGACTGAATGAAAATATAGCAGATGTCAGATAAACACTCAGAGAAACCAAATCGGGCGGGGCTTGGGGCATGGCTGAGAGCGGTGAATGCTTTATTGTGACATCATAAAGTTACAGAAGTCCTGACGGCTGGTTTTAAGGCTCAGTTTCTGAATACAGGCTGTGTGCATTTCTCTGTGGACTGAGCGCTTTGATACTTTCACAGTATTAATATAGAACCTAGACTTGCTTTATAGTCAAACAACACATGGACATCTCACTTTACACAATATGGGACCTTTAAGACTTGGTTTTAGGGTCACGGTTAGAATTACAACCACTGATTTATAGTTAAGCATCAGATTCCACCTATTGACAGCACCACTGCAACACTAGACAGATGTATCACACATGAACACACTGTATCACATTTTAATTATTTACCACACAGTGACTGTGTGTACATTCAGTCTTTCACTAATATAGAGTAACTGTGGGCTAGGATGTTCTCATGTAAATTGAGTTACACCCTGGTAACTTCTGTTTCTGAATAGAGACAGATAGATAGATAGATAGATAGATAGATAGATAGATAGATAGATAGATAGATAGATAGATAGATAGATAGATAGATAGATAGATAGATAGATAGATAGATAGATAAATAGATAGATAGATACTTTATTTATCCCCTAGGGGAAATTCAGGTGTCCAGGAACTCATTAGTAATACTAATAATAATAATAGCTAATAATAGATAATAAAGAATAATAGATCAATCAGTCCAGTTCATGATCCACTGTCTTTGGCTGAGGTGTTGTATTGCCTGATGTCAGTGAGAACAAAGGATCTCCTGAACCTCTCTGTTCTACATTGTAACCCCTTAAAGGAGCAGTTTGTAAGTTTTTTCTATTGCTGCATAGTCAGTGTTAGCCTTAAAAGCTGTTTACTTACCAGTCTAGAAGAAACATTGTGAGTTTAGCATCAAACTTCATTTCTTTACTCACCAATAGCGGTTTCCAGAGGTGGAAAGTAACACCATTTACTATTGTAAACACAACGATGGCTGAGGCTCTTTAGCTGTTAATGCTAAAGTTAGCTATGTAGCAATAGCAAAACTTACAAATAGCTCCTTTAATGCAAAACTATCTCAAGCTTTAATCTTGTTCTAGTGTACCTGCATGTGTGTGTGTTTGTGTGTGTGCAAATCATGTTACTCAACGATATTTTCCCATGAGGTTACGTGTGTGTGTATGTGTGTGTGTGTGTGTGTGGTGGGGAGGGCGGGGAGAGGAGGGGGGGGGTGCGGATAGGTCACAGCTGTTGGAGATGGGCCAATGTCATGTGGATCTTAACTAGCCTTTAGGTTACTGTGCATGTCTCACTAATCAGCTCAGGCGAAGCTCAAACTCGCTCAAAGCCTTCACCTGGCTCCACACACACGAACACACTCCTCACTGCACTCCTCTGAAAACAGAACTTTCCCTCTTTCTCCTTTCTCTCATTCTCCTCCACACACACACACACACACACACACACACACACACACACACACACACACACAGATGCCAAAACATATTGTATGTCACCACTGTCAAAATGCAAATCCTCCCACTTCCCAGCTCCTCACCGTGCATTATTTCGTTTTTTCCGGTGACTTCATTAGAGAGAAAGCGGGACCTGGGTGACAACATTAATTACAGGTGTGCGCCATACACAGTGAGAGCTATTTTCTCCTGACTCGACCTAATCATCGTCATCATCATCAACGATATCTTCGTCACAGCCGCCATTCCACCCCCATAAGGCCCCCACGCTGGCAGCATCGAGGGTCTTTGAACAACATACGTGTGTGTGTGTGTGTGTGTGTGATTCAACACGCAGACACATCCAGACGCTCCAAGATGTTACTCTTCAAGATGTGAAATGGTTAAATCGAGGAGGGGTGGTGGTGGTGGTGGTGGTGGTGGTGGGGGGGGGGGTGCTGATGTGTGAGTACGTGTGTGTGTGTGTGTGTGTGTGTGTGTGTGTTTGGGGTGGGGAGGTGTGTGTGTGGGGCGGGGGAATAATTGCCTGGAGACGGTGCAGAAATAAGCCCTAATGGTCAGTAATCCAAGCCTGGAGAGGGCCTCTCCACAGTGCTCCACTGAATGCCGGTAATGGGCTTCCAGCTCTGTCACTTACATATGCATAGATCTTTCTCCATTAAAGCTGGTTTGAATGACAAATATGGGTGGGTGTAAAAAAAAAAAAAGTACAAAAAAAAAA
This sequence comes from Seriola aureovittata, assembly GCF_021018895.1. Taxonomy (NCBI): domain Eukaryota; kingdom Metazoa; phylum Chordata; class Actinopteri; order Carangiformes; family Carangidae; genus Seriola; species Seriola aureovittata. The sequence goes on from NC_079377.1 coordinate 3,388,726, forward strand.
AAAAGAAAAAGTGGAGGGCAAAAGAGAGAGAGGGAGCTGGGGGAAGATTTCCTCTTGGCTGGCAGTAATTTGGCAGGCGCTCAGGCCCCTATCCTTAAATCTCATTAGCCCATTGTTCACATGATGCCACCTGGGTGAAGCACAGGGGCAGGAGATGCTTAAAGTGGGCTAGATGGTGATTTGGACCAGGTCCTTTTTTTTTTTTTATCTCCCTCTCTCTTTCTCTCATTGCGTCTGTGTGTATGTGTGTGTGTGTGTATGTGTGTGTGTGTGTGTGTGTGTGTGTGTGTGTGTGTGTGTGCGTGTGTTTCTGCTCTGATGCTAGCACAGATATTAATACTGATGTTTTCTTCTGTGCTGCTGTAATTCCTCATGTATTCAATGTATTATCTGACACATTATTATTATTTAAAGTCAGTTATCATGATTAAGTGGTTAAACAGCAGTTCCTCATGTTTGACTTGATGTTTTATCTCCTCTAGTGCTGTGCTGTCACTACTGTTTTTGTGGGCTACAGTTTGGGGTTCTGCACTTGTTGCAAAATGAACAGAGTAAAACACACACATCTCTTGTTCCATATCAGGAAAAAGGTTTTTAACAGATGAAATAGACTTTAAAATGTATTCCTGTTGTGTTTTCATGGTTTGTATAGGAAGCAAGTCCAGAAATACATGTTAATATTTCACTTTTAATGCAGAAAAATATGTCAGGTTACCAAACTTGAATTTAATCATCTAAACAGTTTTTTTTTCCAGCTCCATGCTTTATTTAATAATAAGCCTTCATTTATTTATATCTTAAATTTAAAAAGCTTGAACATCTGATTTTAAAACTCAATAAAACCAAAGGCTACATATAAAAAACAAGTGGCAACCTGTTGAAAAGTGAAGCCAATATTGAGGTGCTAAAAACTGCAGTTCTTCTAATGACCACTAGAGTCTCAATCCAACAGTGAGTCAATCCCCATAGATGTTAAAATGTCCAACTTTACAGCAGTAATAAACTTGTTTACAGCCTGTTACAAAAAACAGTTTTGGTCTCTAGAGCTAATTTCCTCCTTCATGACAACTGTTTATATAACTCACCTGTTTACATTTTAGTAAGGCTTAAAGTTATGTACAATAGAGGGCATGGCCACTTTGAATGACAGGCGGGTGAGCGTATGTTTGCACTGAAGTCTCAGCTCCACACACGCCCCACCTCTTTGTCCATTTTTGAATGGCTGGGAGTACGGTGGAGTCAGGCACTGCCAAGATGGTGATGGAGGAGCAGCTCCCTCTGAACTTCAAAACCGCTTTTCAGAAACCTGTGGGTGATGTCACAGAAGCTATGAAAGCTAAAAAAAAAAAGAAACCCGATTACTGTAAACTATGTTAAACATTGTTTTCTTGCAGTGGGAAAAATTTAAATGCGCTGGGGAATAGACCACGAGTAAAAAAAGAAAAAAAGTTTAAAAAAATCTGTAAAGAATATATAATGGTAAACTTTGGCACATTTAACTGCATGCATTGTTAAATTAAGTGCTGTGTTCTGATATCAACTGTGCCATGAAGTCTTTTTTTTTTTTTTTTTTTTTGTGGTGTTCAGGTTGTTGAGAGCCAAAGTCAAGGTTTTGACTGAGGCCAATAAAGATTTCATTCCACACTGTGAAGTTCACAGTCTAGAACAACAAAACAATATAAGTAGTTGGTCACGGACGGGCAGGAGATGAACAAACACAGGCCATGTCTGTTTGTGTGTGTTGTGGTGTATGTCTCTATACATATATGTTTTTGTCTGGTTGGGAGTGTAAAGGGAAGGATACAGGGGTCTACTGGGGCCGCAGAGGGAAGGGCACAGGGGGCGGAGGAGCCATCATAACGGGAAGCACCAGTCCCCCAGCCCCCTATCTATCCACCCCCTTCTAGTCTCCTCATCCTCCTGAGCAGCCAGATGGCACACACTCGAACCCCCAGTAGAGGAAGCAGCAGACACACACACACACACACACACACACACACACGCAAAACGAATATCTGAACACAAACACAGTCAGTCACACACATACAAATTCAGATTTAGAGGGAGAGACCCAGTTCAAAAAAAAAAAAACTGATTAGCTACAAATCACCTGCTTTGTGTAGTTACATCAGATGTTTTTCCATTACAGATTCTCCACCGCATGTACGGCTGGTTATTCCATCCCAGATAACACTGTGCCTCACGCTGTCATTGAAACGTGTTACCATATTGGTGCGGGGACACTTAGCAAATGCATCACTTTGTGTGGTTTTTGTCACTTGATGTCTTCGCTCTATTTCTAGACCAAACGTGTCGTTCTCTCTTCTGAAACTATAGAAAAAGGGAATCAGCACCAAGCTCAGGTCGTGCATATGTGTGCGTGTGTGTGTGTGTGTGTGTGTGTGTGTTGTGTGTGTGTGTGTGTGTGCCAAGTGGAGAAGTTCAAGGACATACGCGCCCTGACATGCAGGAATGAATGTACCTGGATCACGAGATAAAACGCTTCATATTTCACTATTGCTTCTCTAAGTGCTGGGACTCTAATAGGAAAGATGGGTTTATATGATATGAATATAAGAATGTGAGTGACATGACTTTGTTTCCCTTTTGTGTGTGTGTTTGTGTTTGTGTGTTTGTATTTGCATGTGTGCGACCGTAGATGGGTGGCCTGATGCTTCTGTTCTGACAGATTTGTTCATAAAGATTGTGTGCTACCTTCGCATGGACACACACACACACACACACACACACACAAACACATACAGACACAGAGCACCAGCAGTAATAGATATCCAATAGCTGGAAGCTGTGGAAGGGTCCTACTACATCTGTCAGCGCTGCCTGGCAAAGGCACGGCAAGTTCAGATGTTATCGCCACAAACGGCTGCATCAAAAGATTTAGTGTCCCCACCATCCCTCCCTCCCACCCCAAGGTGGGCTGTGTGGCGCAGTCCGCCGGGCAAACACAACAACAAGGGGAGGAGGGGGGACGCAGAAGAAAGACAGCAGGCGGGGGACAGATAAGAGGGAAGCAACAGCAATATCAGCCAGGGGTGGGAGGGGTGGGAAGGGGTTTGAGGCGGAGGATGAGGGGTGAGAAGGGGGGGGGCGGAATAAGAAGAGGTGGCGGGAGGAAGAAATAAGAGGCACAGTGGCTCCCCCTTTTTCACCTTTTCATGAGCTGCACTCGAGAGACTCGGCTCAGGATAACGGGTTTAAAAGTGTGTGTCAGGCTGAAAAATCCACATGTAAATGCACCAAAGGCACAGAATAAAAGTCCAATCAGTCAAACTACAGCACAATGTCTGGCCACATTTTAAAACAAAGCTGTAAAAAAAATCTATAAAAGAGCTGCACAGACAGAATTTACATATTTAAAGAAATCCGCTGTTTTGTCTCGAGATGCATTCTCTTTTCAGCTTTAATTGTAACGTAGCTAAATTATATCTAACTACAATTTAGATAAGAGGCATATGTTAATGGCATGTGTAAATGCAGCCTTTGAGCTGCCAACCCAAATTAGTGAGCGTTGACCTCTGTGTTGCCACTTATGTCTATTCATGAGTGTGTGAGAAGAGACTAAGAGACAGCTCTTTCAGCTAAACCAAAGACAACGGGAAAAGGCATTCCACGAAAAGAAAAATAAATTAATTCAAGATACTTAGTACCTTTCAACTGCATACCACTGTCTTTATCAGCAAATACAATTTGATTGAAATTTCTCTGTCTATGACTTTGTCCCGTTCCCAAGCGACGCTGTGCCTGGTTTTGGTCTGGCGTTCACAGGCCACTGTTGTTGTCTTTTTCCAGTCATTCAGTCTCTTCACCAAGAGAGGGCATGTCTTTGTCCTAAAAGAATCAATAGAATATTATATAAGGAATGCCAACCCCTTTCACTTTGACCCACTGCCTTCTTTAGATCTTCTCTGGAGTTGGACTTCCTGTCTCTTCTGTGGTAACCGGCCTCAGCTTGAGCCACTACAGGTCACTGTTTGAGCTGTAGTGGCTCAAGGTCTTTGAGATGTAATTCAACTGAGACAACTTAGCAAAGCGGCCACAAGGACAAAGTCTTCAGCTCCACTGAGGAAATGATCCTTTCCTACATCGTTGCTGAGACAAAACTGTCTCACCACAGTGGACGTTTAGAAAAACAGTTCATGATTTTTAAGATTAAACAAGTTCACTTTTTAGGCAGTATCCATGTAACCGTGTCCGGTAAACATTTCATTGCAGTATACAGTTATTACTGACAAGTTGAGCTCTATCTGAACATCACACCTTCTCATCAGTGTTAAGCTCCTTACAGTAATAGGTTATATTATATATGTTTGAAACAGTTTGTTGGGGAGGGACAGTGAGGACGCAATCTTAAAGGTCCCCTATCTGACTGTTCTCCAGAGTTTCATCAATCAAGTGTTAATCCATAAGAAGATATATGGTGATGGTTTGAAGAACCAAAAACCATCTCAATGTAGTTTTACATCTCCACTTCTCTCTGGAGCTCTGAGCCTCTCTTCTGATTGGCTGACTGTTGTCTGAGTAATCCAGTAAAAATGTGGTGACTGGTTTGTTGTGACATCACAAAGTTTCTACAAATTCTCTGTGGACTGAGCGATTTGATACTTTCACGGTATTAATATAGAACCTCGACCTGCTTTATAATCAAACAGACATAAAATCTCATTTTATACAATATGGGACCTTTAGGCATAAACCTGTTTGCGATGTAGCGCATCATATTTAACTTCTACCCTTTTATTTTGGTGTCTTAATTCTCAGAAGCATCTGGAATTTCAAAAAGTAGCATCCCGCCATCCTACAATCCCACAATGCAATGTGTTGCATTGTTATAGATGGAAAAACTACAGTGATGTGACACCACACCAAGTCTGTGATGATGCAAAATGGTGAAAAGTGTTTGAAATATAATTTTACTGCTCAGTTTATCATGTAAGGGGAAGTGAATGAGTGAATGAGAGAGTGATTTCAGACTCACATGATTTGATGTGAGAGACAGAAGGACAAGATGGGTTAAAAAAAATTGTGATTATTCAGCACCACTAAATCACTGCTAAAGTTTTCCAGGATGTACCCAGGGCTGCTGGAAAGCATTGCCGATTCTGATTGGATTACGCTGATGAAGTGAAGTAAATTGAAACAGTTTTCCAGGAAGTAACGGTGAGTGTTTGGCTGTATGTGACCCAATACCTGAGATTAGATAAGTTTTACATAGAGGCCAAGCCAAGTGCAGCTAGTTATATTTAATATAAAACTATTCTAAAATAAGGTTAAAACAAACATGGCTGTTCTCATATTTATATGAATGTGCCGGTAAATGTACTTTAGCCTGGCAGAAAGATGGGGATGGGGGTGGGCAAAGAAAGGGAGGTGTGAGGAAGGGGTCTTATTTCTCTCCCTGTGGGTCAGCTGCTAATCACAACTCTCTGGAGAGACCCCACTTCCCCACATCCCCACCCCCCCCAAAAAAAAACCCTAAACCCACACACACACACACACACACACACATCTGAGACACTGATTCCTCTGCTCTTGAATAACCTCACCGGGGGCGAGTGACAAGTTAGGGAGGGGAGGGGAGGGAGGGAGGGGGGTGAACTGGGGCAAAATCACCCTCCTTATTTAGAGGGGGAGAGGGAGAGAGAGAGAGAGAGAGAGAGAGAGAGAGAGAGAGAGAGAGTGTGTCTTTTGAAGCCTTCCTCGCTTAACCGCCACACAGCTACGGGGCTGTCGGCTTGCCGAGGATTTCTCCTGGATGTGTGTGTTAAAAGACCCTCCTGTGGAGAGAGAGAGAGAGAGAGAGAGAGAGAGAGAGAGAGAGAGAGAGAGAGAGAGAGAGCGGTAGCCCTGATTAAATGCTGGAGCTGTCATGCCTGCGAGCCAGCCAGGAGATTAATATCGGCGTAACCTGTTACTTAATTCATTATGGGGATACAGGCTAATTTGATTTGATATTATTTTAATAAAGTTCTGTGATATCCAAGATTGTTTCAGGCTATCAAAATAATTTTCCAGTTATTACAGTTCGTCAGGCAGGTCCCTTTGATAGCAGTGGTTGGCCAGGCCTGTCCTGAATACATTACAACCCCCCGCTCTCTCTCTCCACACACATACACACGTTTTCCCGGATCTCACTCGAACACACACACACACACACACATATTCACTCTTGTCAAATTCCTCTCCTCTCGCAAATCTCTTAATTTCTCATTTTCTCTTTGCAGCTCTTTACTTCTCTCGACTCGTCCCCTTTAGCTCTCTTGTCTCCGCTGTAATCCTTAACACATAAAAATAGTAAAAACATAATATTCCTAAAATAAACAGGAAGAGATAACTGGAGTGGAGAATAACTGGAAAGACAAGGGGAGCGAGACGAGCTGTGTTTCGATCACACAAGAAAGTGGAGCACAACACAACACAACACAACACAACATAGCTCATTACCACTTGAGCCCTTGAGCCAGGCACTCACCCCCAACTGTTACACATATCGACACGTATGGGCAATTCAGTGCCGAGTGTCTAATTCATCTAAGCTCCGTGTCTTTTGGACTGTGGGAGGAAACTAGAGTTCTGAAAGAAGACTCATGGAGACAAGGGATTCAAAACCCAAAACCCTCTACTGCTAAAACAGGGGGAACCGCAAAGTCTTCAGACCAGAAGCTGCGCTATGTTAGGCGCTGCACTGATGGAGGTGTGTGGCTTCAGGTACAAGTGAGACAATGAAATAAGATTCACGAAGGCCAGTTTGTGTAATGGCTCCATTGTGAACGGTTATGAGATGTCAAAACGCTGAACCGCCATTTTTAATATTAGGAAGGATTTTCTTTTACAACTGTGGGACCAGTTTCGCCAAATTTTGGAATCATCATGCATCATCCTCTCTCACATTAATCGACACGTTTCACCCCTACATTGAAAAGACAAAAATTCTAATTTTGACTCAAGTAATGATGTTGTGTACTTTGTCCACCTCTGGTCATAATACTCCTTCTGAGCAGCAGTATGTCTTCAGGGCAGATTGGAGGCCACAGTGAGTCGCTATCGGAAAATGACAAGACGGAACGGGGCTAGTTGGTTAGCGTGCTAACATCAGTAGAAGAAAAGAAGTCATAGAAACAAGAGTTAACACTGGTATTACTTTCCATCTCTGGAGACAGCTCCCTTAACATTTCTTCAAGACTGGTTAATGCTAACGTTAGCTATGTAGCAATAGCAAAACTTACGAGGTTTAGCTTTTTTGCTGGACGTTGGCATCCGTCACTGAAATAAATGAAAGGACTGTCTTCACACGGAGCTGTTGACTGACTGAACATGGGCCTTACAGCCTTCAGAGAGTGGATGCTGACTGGTACTTGTGAGAGTTCCTCCAGAACAGTAGGTTGCTTGGGGGTCTTTGGAAAAAAACATAATTTCTTACCTCTTAGTACACATAGTACAGTGTGTCAGTGTGGCGTGGCTGTGTCCATATAGGAGGCTGTTGCCGTAATAATTGAATGACACAGAAAATATAGGCAGTACATGAACAATGATTTTTTATTATGTCTGTGGAAATTAATTAATGAGACTACTCCATCAACTTACAGGCCGCCACATGCAGTATTTTATCTGTTGCTGTCACCATAGAAAGGAAGTGCTTCTTACTTGAGACTTGGTGAATGTAACTCCATCAGTGTCACTTTACCTTGGCAGGGTGGTGGGAACATATGTGTCAGCTGCCACTACCAGGAACTATGAAACTTAAGCAGTGATGTGCTTGAAAAGAAAGCATCATTTTGTTTGTTTGAGCCATAAAACAATCTCCCTTTGTGCTGTAAATCCATCATATTTCCCACTAAATCCGACCTAGCGAAACAATATGTGAAATATAGCCTAGCGTGTAGTAAAACCTGCTAACCTTACTGATGATCTGTTCACAATTACTCTGCTAATGTTGCAACATAAATTTTGTACTCTTTATTTTTTGATGCTAAAATACTCCACAAAAGCTCCTTTAATTCAAGCTCTCTCTTTCTCTCTCTCGCTCTGTTGTACTTCCTGCCTCTCATTCTCCCATCACCAATGTCATCCATTCATTATTAAAGCTCCCCTCGCCCCATCTCTCCTGTGTTCTGCTCTATTAGAAACCCTTGTATCAGCTGCTCCAGGCCATAGAAGGACAGAGGAAAGGGGGGAAAAAAATAAAATGAAGACATGTTCGGCTCTTTGCAGGGGGGCGTGTAAGTCGCCTGTCAGCCTGTAATCACTGTGTCCGCGACTCTGTATGCTAATGCGTCTCTCCATACTGCTGACTAGGACATGCAATATAAATGAAGTTTGTTGGACTGCACAAGGGCTGACTTGAATAAAAGATCAGGGTCCTGAGGAGATTTGGGGCTGTTATTAGCCATGTGGAACCTCACAACCACACTGCCAGAGACCTAATGTTGTAATGAAGGCCTTTTTACATGGAAATTGGCATCTTTATCCCTGTCAGAGAAGGATTAGTATGACTGTGGCAACATTGTACACTAGTGATTTGAATGAATGCAAGCTTAGGATAAAAATAGGAGGCGCTGCATTGAAAATGTGTCAAAGGTGCACTGAACATTTTTGCTAAAAATGTACATTCATTTGAGTTTGAGTTACTACCTGAAGCCTGAAGATGATGAAGATATTATTGATTACAAACGCGGCGCAAACTGTAATATTCATCAAGGAGAGGCTGCTGATTCATACATCCAGTATCAGGAGAAATGACAGAGAAAGTGGGTGATTTCCAGAATAGTTATTTTATCCCGCAGTTATTATTCCTTGTAACACTGTGTTTTAGCTGGCGAATTTAATCATGATCAGACATGGCAGTCTAAAAGGCCGTAAACTGTCATAATGCTCATGTTTGTACATAACAGGGATAGTCGCAGGGCCACTCCACCATTTTAAAAGGGCTATTTGGACATTTTCTCTGCCACTGAACGCGGTTTCCTGCTACGAGCGGGTGGGGGTGATTGTTGCTTGACAAGAGCTTCAGCCATCGTTGTCTTTATAACACAAGACCTTACGAGCAGCGCGACTTCTTCAGGTCAGATCGGGAAGCTCCACCGATTCGTTATCGGAAAGTGCCGAGACGGGTCGGGGCTAGCTGGTTAGCGTGCTAACTTCAGTAGAAGAAAAGAAAGCGATATAGCCTGCACAGCTTTTGCTCACAGTGTAGTGCACACAAAATGCTACGTTGCTATGGTTGTTGACGTACGCCGGTCAGTGAGTTTGGTGTTGTACTCACCTGTCTGAGCCCCGTGCTCCGCAATGTCCTCCACAGTCTGCTCTACGTTCAGCGTCCATGCTGGTTGATTCCAGTCCACTCAGCCTCTCTGTCTCACTCATCTCAAAGCTTGCAAATATTGAGCTGAGTGAGCTCTTTGCAGTCACAACAGCTACAGCCAAATCATAACATACATTATCTCGAGGCGCTTTACAGAGAAAGGTCAAGACCTTTGAATATTATAGACAGAAACCCAACAGCTCTCACCATGAGCAGGAACTTGGCGACAGTGGAGAGGAAAGAGACACCTCCAGCAGAACTGTACTCAAGGTGGGGGCTGGCCGTCTGCCTGAATATACTGTTGTATTAAAGCACTGTCAGACTGCTTCTGATGGAATAATAAAAGTGTGTTATCAGTAATAACAGCAGCAATCATTGCAGCACCAATTCATAATTATGATAATAATACTAACAACGACAGTAAAATTCCTAATAATGATATTGAGTGTTGAGTAGTATATAGTGTTGGCTGATCTGGAGTCAGAGACACCTGCAGAATGAGGACAGAGAGGAGAAGCACAAACTACAAGAGAGAGAAAATACAAAGTTAATGACATGCAGGAGTGTGATGCAAATGCATGGAGAGAGAGAGAGAGAGAGAGACAGAGAGAGAGAGAGGAGAAAAGAAGTGCACGTTGTGTCAGGGGAGTTCCCTCAGCACTATAGCTGCATAACTATGGTTCAGAGCTCACCTGAGCTCACCTGAGCCAGCCCTAACTTTAAGCTTTATCAAAGAGGAAAGTATGAATCCTGATCTTAAATCTAGAGAGGATGTCTGCCTCCAGAACCCAGACTGGGAGCTGGTTCCTCAGGAGAGGAGTCTGACAGCTGAAGGCTCTGGTCTTCACTAGCTGTACACAAAAAAAAAAAAAAAAAAGACTTTAAACTTAATGCAATTTATTACTTCCACCCCTGATCACGATATACACAGGTATGTATGGGGTGTGTTAAAGATTAAGTCTGATAAAAACAGACTCGGGGGGTCAGTGGCCCTCTCTGTCCTGTTAGGCTCACTGTGAAAACATACGTGCTCCTTTGTGGATATTTGGGAAATGTGGAAGCATTTTGCTCTGCACCGAGTTAGAGTTTCGAGGTTAAAGCCTTCAGTCCCACAGGGGCTCTGAGAAGGGGCAGGTGTGTGTGTGTGTGTGTGTGTGTGTGTGTGTGTCTGTGTCTGTGCTCAATTATTTTAGTTGGATCTGTGTGTCTAAATACGTTGCATGTGTTTTGGTTTTTGTCTATTTAGCGTTCGTTTCCCTGTGCTCACTTTAACATGCAAATAGTGTGTGAATATGTGTCTGTGTATTCTCATATCTGTGCAAGTGTACCGTGGTTTAATTTGTGTTAAGTGTACACCAATACATTACCATACATTATAACTGTATGTGAGTGAGTGGGTGGGTGTGGATATGCAAGCAGCAGCAGGTAGCAGCAGACCTCTACCCCTCATTTCTTATCTCCTTAAATTCATTTGAGTATTTCCTTTTCATGCCACTTTAAACCTATTTATACTCCAATACATTTCAGAGGGAAATATTGTACCTTTCTACATTCATTTGCAGGTTAATTTACGCGTTACATTTCAGAATAAAAATCTACACTAAAAACACATGATAGGTCTATACAAAACAAAGGTTAAACCAGTGGTTCACAACGCTTCATTTGAAACAAGAGGCCAAATTATCCAGTGCTTAACAAAAATTAATATTAAAGATTAAACTCTAGATTTACAGTATATATTAGAACTTTTTTTCCCCCCATCTCCCACTAATCATCTAAGAACCCTGCAGATTTGTCTTGTGGCCCTTTGGACTGACCCCGATGTTGTGAACCACTGGACTAAATTACCAAACTCGATGTATATAAAATAGCGAAAACTAGCTGCACCACTAGCAGCTACAACAGGAAAATAATGTCATATGTAATAGGGAACATTTTACTGCCAAACCACAACTTTTATATTAAGGTACCGGCTTTGTTTCATTAGTCTAAACAAGCAAAGGTGATATAACGAAGGTCTTCTTAAGGGCAATATAGAGGGATCTCTGTATAAAAGGGGCTACAGGCAAGACGAGGACGTAAGTGAAGGGCTGGGCGGAACTTAACAGAGTGGGGGGGGGGGGGGGGGGGACACTGAGGGAGATTACAGTGAAGTTAATATAATTTAACTTGTATCAATTACATATTTCAGTCTTTACGTGTTGTGGTGATGAATGAAAAAGTCATACTTTTGCAAATAAGTTTTTTTCTAGACAGAGCATCACTTTTATTTCTCTTAATTATCAATTTGCTAGCAGTTATCAGTTTATTTTCTGCCATGCTTAAAAGTTGTTGGCAGATTTTAAAGGTTTTAATCTAAGAAATTACTATCAGTGACCAATAAATGTATATATGCAAAAGTACTTATAAGTTAGGGAAAAGACCACAAGGCGCCTTTAGGAAATTGTGCCCTCAATACATCGTCTATGACAATACCAAACGTTCAGTAGGTAATGAGGAGTATGTTCTTCCACTGTGTGTCTCGCTCTTACCATCGTCTCCATCACAGTCTGCGTCTGTATCCCCCATCTTTTCTCCTTCTGTCTTTGCTTCTCCTTTTCTCTTTGTTTTTTTTCCTGAGGCTCCAGTCTGAGCAAGACCTGAAGGTCACCAGAAGGTCAACAAATACAACAATTACTGGGGGTCAGAGGTCACATGTCGCTCTTATCCGATTTCTCAAATTCCGGCACTAAAGAGGGGGCCTCTGCTAGACCCCTGTAGATACTATCTTCTAACTCCACTGTTTTTGCAGCCCGGCACATAGTAATTATTACAATTCAGTATTATATGGTGGCCAGATGATGGCTATTTTATGTGATTTTACCTATGCTTTGTATTATAAAACATTTAAACTTGTAATAAATGTTATGGTGGTATGGAAGTGTTACTCGCCGGATAAAAATTCACAACTTGTTCCATGAAGTGCTGATCTGTTGGGAGCATGGAGTGATGAAAAGAACAATCCTCATTTGCATACCTTGATGAAGGAAAAACAATTTTGTTTTTTGGTGGCTCTCATTATTTATATCATTATAACACAGAGTTTCCTTTTAGGTAAGAGCGTGATTTCTGTTTGAATTGCAGATAAATCAAGGTAGAAAAAAACTCTGACATTCTTTAAATATGTATATTTTTAACGACAGTGACTCTGAAACATGGCAGATTTAGAGCAATTTTCAGAGAACAATCAGCTGTTCAAATCCACTTCAGTGCATTGTGCTCTACTCATAACTGAACCGCATCTCTGTAAAACTACAAAAACTTTGACACTCAGTAGAAAATACCTTTCTTTTCCCCCTATCTGTGCTGGAAATGAAAGACTCTAAACCTGTTTTACATGAGGCTGTAAAGAAGCCCTTACCCTTTTTTTTTCAGGGTCTGGGAAAGTGCCAGCAGTTTTTATGCATTATTGTACTTTTATTGTTGTTTCTTTTTTGTCCTTCAGCATGGTGTGACAGGGCAATGCTGGGGAGAATGAGAATGGCGCAGCAATAAGCATTGAGATTGAGTTGTAAAATACATTGACAGTGTGGCTCTGGGGAGCTACTTCCTTCTCTGTGTATGATGACTGTCACTGTGGCAGGAAAAGGAATACAAAGAGTTCAGCGGTAGGCTCAGTCTCCCTCCGCTCTTAAATAACTTCCTCTTTTTTCTTTCTTTTTTTTTTTACACTTTCTTCTGTTGGATATTCAGAGATTATTTTCAAAAAGCACGCCAGTGTTTAGAAATGTTTTTGCTTGTGATTCAAAGAGCAGAAATACAATGCTGTGGACACCAAGCAGCAGTATTTCTACTGTAGCCTTGATTAGTTTTATAAGTGGGTCAGACAATTGTATCTTATAGATGCTTTGTCAAGGCAGAGATGATATTTGTAGACAATATTAAATATGGGTCAGATGTCTACATGCAATGTGACAGCTCTTGCTTATAGTCAGGAGGCCACAGAGAATCGTCAGGTGCAACTGCTAACATTTTAGCATCTTTCAGGTCATGTTTTCGGTTTTATGGTCTGCAGCTGGTCTGTTGTGGTTCATTCTCACTGCTCGCAACAACCCTGCTTCCACATTTCCACCATCAGTGGTTTGCCGACACCGTTCAGCGGACACAGGATGTCTTGGAGGGGATACGAGATGAGCTGGCGCTAGCATCTAGCGGCGAGCGGCAGTTGAAAACAACGATCCCTGCAGGTGTGCGTCTGTGTCCTCTCAGTCCGATGCTGTTAAAGGAGTCAGTCCCCCTGTTTTTTTTGGCAGATATATGTGCATATAAGAAAACCTCCTTATACATGCTAATTTTGTTGTCTTTGAAAACAGTGAACATTAGCCAAAACACTTAAAGTTGTGGGCTAGGCAGCTGAAACTCACAATAAACCTCTATAAAGCCAAAGTGAGCTGCAGATTCAGTTGAAAATACAGATAATAATACTAATAAAGAAGACCTAATGTGATCAAATCTATATGGATTATTGTCTTAAAAAAATAAAACATAAAGCAAACATACAATAAGAAATAAAAAATCTTAAATCTTCCAAGCCCTTTTCTTCTTTTGTTGTGGCATTAGTGCAGATGCAATGAGCAAAGTTCTCTCCAAAGCTGCCACTTTCACATTATGAGTTCATGTGGCTATTAAAGAATCATCAGACATTGACAAGTCGTGCCCTCAATCGATAATTATGCAAGCGCAGTCCTAATCAATATGTGAAATATAAAGTAAGGACAAATGATAATATGGAGATGGAGCACATCTCATTTCTTCCCCAGTCAGATGAATATGTTTGAATAGCAAACATTAGAGTGGCAAAGCATCCATTTGGCTTTTATGTGATGGGGCCTTGCATTTTACTTGGCACACGGTTCAATATTTGAACAGTATTTACAGCCAGAGAAATAGAGAGAAAAAAGTGTTTTAACTCCAAAATTATTTCGCTCGCAGTGATAGTGGTAGTAATAAAGAAGTTATTGACCAAATGATATTGATCGACAGCTCCTCGGGCAAAACGAGCCGACCTTGGTCTCCCTTGTGCCTTGCCCTCCCTCCTCCTGCCTCCCCTCTACTCTCCTCCCCCGGAATTCAATAATATATTATTTTACACAGTTTAAAGCCGGACAACAAATAGCTGCACAGCAGAAGGTGAAGAATTGCTGGTGAATTTTTCATGCTTATTTGCCTGTAGAAATTTGGCAAGGGAGTATGTGAGGGTGATTAAAATCAGGACTCCAGTCAAGGCTTGATTAGGGGTTGCCATTTAACAGAAGGCACAGCAGAGGAAGAGTGAGAGGGAGAGACAGGGAAAGAAAAAGGTTAGGCGGAAGAAAGGAAAAACCAGAGGCTATATGTTCCTTCCTCTGCTCGGCATAAATCAGTTAATGACCTTGAAGTCTTAACAGGAGAGAGGCAGCAGTAACTACATCTAAGCTCTGTCCCCTGGTTTATTCACAAGGTCAGAAGAGGGAAACAATGGCCATTGATTTGGCCCTGAAGAGGCGGAGAGAAAAGGCCCAGGTGACTGTGATTTTACACCCTGTAAAGATACATTTTAGCACATTACAGTTTGCACAAAGTAACAATTCTTCCAAAAATGGACATGGTTCGGTACATCGTTCCTTGGATAAATCTTCAATGAAAGTGTTGTGTTTTGTATGCTATCCTTTGATTGGAGCAAAGACAACAAAAAGTGGTGTTAGCATGAAAGGCTACTGCTAACCAGCTTGCACAGACAGCAGCTTTAACAACACTCCACTATCCTATGTATCAATTTTGTGTCAGTTTCCAGCACATCCGACGTGTTCAGCTTGAAACAATACACTGTGTGTTATTCCAACATATATTTTTTTGTGTGAAGTGTGTGAAGAACGATGGCGGACAGCTTTGTTCAGGAGACATGGCTGATCTAAACATACAGATGATTGCTGGTGGGTGGGGGGACGGGCAGATTGACCGTCTCTTGTGACAGCTGAGTGTCAGAAAACATCCCCCTTGACTTTAAAGGGTTATCCGCCCTCTTTCAACTGTGTATTCTCTTGAACTGCCGTACTGTTGCTATGATGAATCTAAGTCGTCAAGAGTTAAAGCTCCATATTTTCCTCTTCTCCTGTGTTTTATTTGAAGTGTTGATTCATAAGAAGATATATTTGTGGTTTTAAGAACCAAAAACCATTTCAATGTAGGCTCTGAGCCTGTCTTCTGATTGGCTGACTGTTTTCTGAGTGATCCAATAAAAATATAGAAGATTTCAGAGAACAACACTCAGAGAAACCACATCCTACAAGGTTGGATGGTGGGTGCACGTGGGCGGGACTTAGAGCACGGCTGAGCACAATGACTGCTTTGTTGTGGCATCACAAAGTTACAGAGGTCCAGTTTCTGAATCCAGGCTGTGTGCATTTATCTGAAACCTACCTTAATACAAGATGGGACCTTTAATTTTTATTGAAATTTCAGCTATCCAGTGAATAAACTTGAATGGTAAGCAGATAGCATGTACATTTCCTTTGACATAAGTATAAGTGTGTATAAGTGTATCACAAATAACATTTAAGCTTTCAATAATAGTAGCATTTTACTTTTCTTTATAATGTTGGGTTAGGGTGCACTTTACTATCCTATAAATGTCCAATTCCGCCATCTTTTTGGGGCAATGTTAACTGTTAATAGAACACAGGTGACAGCATTTCATTCAGCCCTGATTTGTGTCTACAGTTATTCATTTCAGGCTGCTTACATCACCAACAAACTTTACAAATAATAATAATTCAAATAATAGCATAGTAATAATAAAAAGTAAAAATTAAACTCATGGCACCACTCACTATAGCTCATTAACCTCTTTGCTATGAGCTGCAGAAGCACATCAACATTTTTATCAACACAGATCTTCTCTCATTGTGGCAGGACTGTGAGAGAACAATGTTCAGAGGGTTTTCAGGAAGAAAAATCAACCTGAAACTTTCAAACTGACAAAGACAAAAAAGGATTTTGACAAATGAGCTCAACTGTAACTAATGACTGGTGCTTCCATTGAATAATTATTGAATTAATATAAGTATTTACTCAGTGAGTCAGTAATTGTTTTCAAGTAACTCCTGAACTTGCTCTCTGATTAGAACACATGCAGCACAGAGTACAGAAATAACCAGCGGGTTTCCCTCCATCAGCTCCCCACAGAACAGGTAAAGTATGGCCTGATTACTGGAGGCACAGTGAATGAGCGAGGGATCAAAAAAGAGGGGAGGGAGCATCAGCTCATCAGCAAAGCGTGCTATCACCCTCACTCACTTATCCTGTGTGAACACGATCGTCTTGTTCGTTTGCATGTCAGAGACGCTCATGGAGAAAGAGATGGCGGTTATGCTCAGTAAAATATTCATTCTGCTTGCAGGCCAGTCAAGTGAAACATCCAGCTACTTGGCAGACATGCTGGGGGGGGGGGGGTCCCATCCATTATTGAAGTACGAGGATGTTATCAATTCATACAAGGTCAATATGGAAGATATCAATTTGTGCCTGTGTCAAAGACAGAGATTTCACCTTGTTTGGCTTACCCTCCTTTTTCCCTCTTCCTCTCTTGCACTGTCACCATTTTTTTTTTTTTTGTTAAGCCCACAACTCTGTGTGTGTGTGTGCACACTGTGTGTTACATTGTCTTGGTTTTTGTACGTAACTGCACTGCAAGTCTTCAGAAGCTTGGATGCATGATGATACAAGATATGACCTTACCTCTGGCAACTTAAAATTCAGACCACAAGTCTATTTCCCCTGCAACACACACACACACACAGACACACACACACACACAGACAGACAGAGGGACAGATTCGCACAGCGTTTGCCGTGGGAGAGCTCCTCATTTACATCAATTATGGATAGTCAACTTCCATCCTTGTGGCCTGGCGCTGCATATTTCATGGAGAGGGGGGTATTTTATGAGTTAATGTGTCCAGTTGACATGCCTCTGAAAGCACTGGCCTGTCCCTTACACCGTGTGCTTGGCTGGCGAGAGCACGCAAACACAAATCTTGTGAGCCTGTGCGTGTGTGTCTGTGTCTGTGTGTGTGTGTGTGTGTGTACCCACTCAACCTCTTCCCCAGCCACATGATGCATCCAGCACAAATGTGTCCTGCAGTCATTTTTTTTTTTTTTTCTTTTTTCAGCTACAAGGAGGGAGCGATGCTACATGAGTTCCTACACAGTTCTGGAAGCAGCTCTGAAGAATAGGCTCTTTTCTGTCTTTTTTTTTTTGTAAGTTGGTGAATTGTATGAAAAAGTAAAATAGGTATATCTCAGTGTGTGGGATACTCAAACATTGGCATGAGAAACGTGGCGGCACCAACGCCTCACATCCAACGCAACTTTTCAACCCTTTTTCCGAAAGGCCTGTAAACAAAGCTGATAACAGCGCTCATTACGCCTGCTCTCTCACTCTTTCTCACTTTTTCATTACTCCCCACCCTCCAAAACCCACCCACCCAAACCATCCATGATCCCCCACCACCACCACTTTTTCTCTCCTCGCCCTCTTGCCAGCCTGTTGGGGAGGTGTTACCAGCAGCTGGTGCCTTTGCATAATGTGCGAGGTGTTTATGTGCGTTTTTCATCTTTTTTTCATCACAGACACGCGGAGAGAGAATGTGGGAAAGAACGGAGGCTGTTCTCGGATGGTACAAATTGCTTTTTTGACCCCGTAATTAGTGGCAGAAGACACTCTGAAGAAGCCGGTGATGAAGCTCCTGTGGCCAGATTTCAACACGGACGCATAAATTATCATTTATGGAGCACTAATGGCCTGTTGAGTTGTCCTCTCAGACCTCGCTCTGCCACGCCGGCTCTCTGATCGTCCACAGCCGAGCCTGGTCATCTTTTATGCGTTATCTCCATGGCACGAGCACTAAATATGACATGAAGGAACGCCAGCTCTCCTCCCATCCCCTCTGCTTTCTCCTTTTCCTTTCCTCTTCTGTCATCTGCTTTCCTTCCTGTCTCTCATCCCCTTCCTTCCTCGTCTCTCCTCTCCACCTGCTCCTTTTTTCTCCTTCCTTCCTATGTCCTCACTTCTTGCCATTTACTCCTCTTACCACTCTACTTATTTCATGTTTCCTATCCTTTTGCATGCTTTCCTCCTACTTTTTTTTTTTTACCCCTCTGCTCTGCCTTTCCTCCCATCAGATTAATTTCTCTCTTCCTGCACTCACTCATTACCTCACCTCCTACACTTTCTCCTCTACCTTTCTTTCCTCTCCCCTTTTCCTCATCCTGTCCTAACCCCTCTTTCATTCTCATTTAATTTCTTTTTTTTCCTTCTGACTTACTTTTTGGGTTAAATGTATTTCGAGCACAACGCCTCAGAAGCTGCTCCTACAGATGCAATGTTAAATTCTCTCATGCTACTGCAAAGTTCTTTGCATAAACATATTAAACCTTTTTACAAAGCAGATATATTCCATTATGTGTGTGTGTGTGTGTGCGTTTGTCATTTAATATCTGTGTGTGTATGTTTCTTGTATGCTGTACAGTGTTTGACACTCACAGTGGGTGAAGTTTGCCCTTAAAACAGCTGTCATTACAGAACAGAGTGGAAAGGAATGTAATTAGACACGTCAGCTCTGTGATCCATCACTGGCTATTATGGCTTCCACAAGGTGAGGAAAGGAGAGAATGGCCCATAGATACTGCAGGAAACACACACACACACACACACACACACACACACACACACACAAAAGTGGGCCTCTGTATCCGACAGCATTGTGACCAAAGATGAAAACACAAGGAAATAAGCAAGTAAATATGCTTACACTCACCAGAACTGTCCAATAATCCAACGTCGGAGAACGGTCTGGCGTCTGGAATGGAGTCTCGACTGGCTAAAATGGCGCCAGTGGAGGAGGCAGGTGTTATGTGTTTTGCTGAAGGACACGTGCAAAATCAAAGTAAACCTAAACCATCCTGTGGGGAAACAACATCAGTATAGTGGGTCAAAGCTGAACCAAGGAGTATCTCTTTCAGTTCAAATGGAAGTCGAAATCAGACAGTTTGGGAGTTGATCTAAACAGATGAATTCATAAAAGATGTTTGAAGGGGTCACAAGCCAAAAAACTGAGAACCACTGGTTGAAATGGTTGGTTTAAAGGTAGATGCCCATGTCGTCTTTGATTATACATCAGGTCTAGGTTCTATATTAATACTGTGAAAGTATCAAAGCCTCAGTCCAAAGAGAAATACACACAGCCTGTATTCAGAAACTGAGCCTTAAAACCGGCCGTCAGGACTTCTGTAACTTTGTGATGTCACAACAAAGCAGACACCGCCCTCAGCCATGCCCCAAGCCCCGCCCACCTGGACCCACCATCCAACCTTGTAGGATGTGGTCTCTCTGAGTGTTGTTCTCTGAGATCTGCTATTTTTATTAGATTACTCAGAAAACAGTCAGCCAATCAGGAGAGAGGCTCAGAGCCTCCTCTCTTCTGATTGGCTCACCAACCTGTTGTTACCAGAGAGAAGCCTGAGAGAGGAGACGTAAAACTACACTGAGATGGTGTTTGGTTCTTAAAACCACAAATATTGTAAATAAAACCAAAAACTGTACATAGTTCCACTACAAAACAAGGTTAATTAGCAGTAATTTGGCGTAATAATGAGTATTACGAACATTGTATTTATTAGGGTGAACAACGCAAAAAAGTGGATTAAACTACTGAGATGGTTTAATGAATTTTCATTGACATTTTGACTGAAATTGAGTTGTGTGAAAAACTTGACACCATTGGAATCCATTGTAGAGAATGTGAATACGAGGTGATCACCGCCGGCCCCTTCCTCCATGAAGCAGGAGGGTTGGAAGTGTTCAAGGCTAAATCTTTCACACTCAAAAGACAGACTTTCGGAGGTTGTATCACTTTATATACCTGTACAGCTGAATAGTCCTGAAGAAGCCAAACACCGAGACATCCCTTCTGATTTTCTTGGTCTAAATTGACCCAGTAAATTTAACATTTGGCCATGGTGCCAACTAGTGAGTAAAGAATCAGGACAAGGATAAAGAAATTAAATATAAGGAATACGGGGGGGCGGGGGGGGGTCACAGAGGCTTAATCGAGGGCTGCGGCACCTCCTGGACTGTTATAAACTGTCAGTTAGCGGGGCCCACCACATCTTCAAACACACTGCCTTAGTGAGTTCCCTGAAGAGGTCTGCAGCTCCTCTGCCTTGAAAGCACCCAGATTTTTGCCGGTGTGTGCACTTTTAATTGCACTCCCATCACTTGCCCCCCAGCCCCTCAAATCTCTCTCTCTCTCACACATACTGCCCCTCACCCTTTCTCCACAAGGCCCCTGACTGCTCACTCCTCCCCCTTGTCTCTTTCTCATTCTGTCATTTTAGCCCTTTCTCTCTATCTGTCCATTCTTCAAAGGGTAACTTCATTCACTTTATTTTAATTTCATAGACTAACCCTTAGGGGAGGAATGAGAGATGGCAGTGTGAGAGGGAGGGAGAAATAAGAAACTCGGCTTTATTTTAGTGATGGCTCTTTGGTGCTGGGGCAAAGCCTTTGATTTTTGGGTAGTAGCCTGCCATGGGCACTGCCTAATAAACAATTGAATAAGCCCTAACAGAATGGTGTTACCGTCTACTGTGCCAACATGCAGTTAAAGGATAACCCCTGATTTCTTGCATTTTTATTTTCACACTTTTCATTTCTATGACTCTGATAACATTATACTTACCCAGATAATCCCTGAGATCTTGTAACATGGTTACTTTCCTACAAAAAGTCACACAGACAGTCAGAAAGCTTGTAACTAAACAGTTTGGCAAGATTAGCTAAACCATTTTATTTGGAAGTGAGCTTCCTAAATTGTTAGTAAAATTCCTCTGGACAAAGGAGGTAAGTTTTTTTCTACAGCAGGTGATGGTGATTGTCGCTTGACAAAAACTGCACATCGCTGTGTTTACAAGACAAGAGGTTATAATACACCCTCAGAGCAGCAGTACTGTAAGTCTTCAGGGCAGATTGGAGGCTACAGTGACGGAAGTGGGCTGGGGGCTAGCTGGTTAGCATGCTAACTTCTATAGGAAAAAAGACAGATAGAGACAAGAGTTAACGTTGGTGTTGCTTTCCACCTCTGGAGACAACTGTTGGAATGAAGTTTGATGCTGAACTTGATGTTGATGCTAACGCTGGCTATGTAGTTCTTTAAGTTGTTTAAGATGGCTTTAAGCAATATGGTGTCATTACTGCTCTGGACATGATGGTTATGATGAGTTAGATCTACACGTGGCTGGTGAAGTTTTCAGTTAAAGTTTAGTTGTACAGGTACAGAACACAAATGCATTGGTATCCTTGCAGACCTAATTGCACATGGACTGAACATGGCCCATGTTAGCCGTGCTAGTATGGCAATGTTATGTTCTGCTTCAGCCTGTCTCTGTGGCAGCGCCGCTCTGCCTTATGACAGCCCGGCTCTACAGTGCAGCAGTTCACTCTGTATTTGAATGAAAATTGTATTGTATGAATGTGAAAAATTAATTGGCTGCGCCTCTGATTGACTCTGTTCTGACATCCAGGTCAGCAGAATACACAGATTCACTAAGCTCCGACGGTAACGAATCAGTTATCTGTCTTCTCTCATTAGCAAAGAGCACTGTACTAAACATTCAGGTAGCGGCTCTCAATTTTTTGCCAGCACTTGACCAGTGGTGGATCATATCAGCTGTTGCTAATTTACATAATTTCTTAAGTAACCTGAAAACAGGCCAAAATAAAACCTGTCTTTTGTTTGGTTAGTGTTCTGTCTGTACCCGTCCACAGATCTTTAGTGAGGGAAGAACCTGTGCTCTGTCCAAGTGTGTTTTTGTCCAACACCTCCAACAGAATGAGGCATCATCTCTCTATCTAATTGTGTCACATCAATTTCAGGAATTGTATTCTCCAAGTTAAACTTTTATTTACATGACCTCCAGTATCTGGATCAAGTAGCTAAGACAAATCAGTTGTGACACAGGCTACACCTGTTATTTTGATGTGTCAGATACATATTTAATCAACATTCAGGTAATTGGATCGAGGCTGTCCTCGAAAAAAAAAAAAAAAAACAAGCTCATAGTTTGTCTGCGCAGCAGGTTATTATGGCCCATAGTCACGTCTCGTTGTTAGGCGACATCTAGCAGCCGTAGTAATTATGAAGTCCGGTGACATAGTTTGTGCAGCCAGACCATGTGAAGAGGAGTTGGGGTGGATGGACGGGACAACAAAACACAGGAATGTGACAGAGGACAGTCGTGTTTGTGGTGTGAAAGTAGCAAATGAAAAAAAATAAAAACAGCAGCCAATGCTAATAAACTGTAATTATCTTTTACACAACAATGCTGCATGCTAGCTTGTCTGTTTGACACACTTTGGTCTATCTGCTAAGGCAGAGACAGTGCAGGCAGGTATCTGCGTGCGGAGTACGCTCAGACTGCACTACACAAGAAAACCTTGAATCTCCAAAACCTCCGCTTTTCAAAATGTACTAAACAGTTTTGTTTTTATCTCGACCTCCATGTATTTCTGAGCTTATCCAATGTAATGTGAAAAGCTCTCATTGGCCTGAAAGCTCGTAGATTCCTCTCATACTCTTTCATTTAAGTTCAGACTTGTTTATGAGGTTTTTACACATGACAACAGCTTCTGTTATTTATACACGTGTGTACTGTAAATGTATGTCATTGTGAAGGCTAACATGCACCTGTGTACTATGTGTGTGTGTGTGTGTGTGTGTGTGTGTGTCAGCATGCAGGTGTACACACTGTGTGAAAGATGAGACCTGACGACGGGCCGTCCACCTTGCCCTTTGGCTATTTCTGTACCGTGCCTTCCCCGGCGTTGGTTGCGTAATGATCTGGGAGACAGAGATCACTCTTTGTTTGTTGTCTCTTTCAGCCATAACTGGGCCTTGGTGCCAGAAGGTCAAGTGTACAGAATAAGAACAGGCTTACACAACACAGAAAACACAGACACACCTTTGATGTGAAACAAGGGGATGTGTTTGTGTGTTTGTGTGTGTGTGTGTGTGTGTGTGTGAGTCTCTCAGATTGAGGGCGGTGATTGATTTCAGACAAGAGGAAGCTAGCAGTGCAGAGGTAGACCTGCAGTACACCATTTCTATAGCAAATGCTTTATGTTGGGATGTTGAACTCAGAGCCAGTGTTTTATCAAGCTCCAGGGTTTCTGCTCTGAACAAGTACTGTATGGAGGATTGTTTTATTAATGGAAAATATAATGAGAGAATGATAAACAGTTATGCCCGCAAAGAGAACAAGACAAAAGAAACTTTTTATTACAGGTATAGAAACAGGCGGGCCTCTGCTCCAGAAGTTAAAAATTGAACTTGATTTTAGAAAATATTTACAACAAATTTGACATAAGAGATCTTTCAACCACATGGCATGATGTTCTTCAGCAGATGGAATTAATTAGAAAGTTCCAGAACAAACTTATAAGTGGATGGCACATTACAACATCCAATAAGATGTTATTTAAGGCTCTGGAAGTTGCCATTAAAAGGGACTTTGAATCCAGTCTTTTTTTTTTTGTTTTTTCGCCAGCTTCCTGTTTCCAAGGTCAAGAATGACTTCTCGACCACAATTGACACAAGTTTGATCCACATTAGAAAATTATTGTACTGGTAGATTTGTTCACTTTCTTTAAGAAAATAAAACTATAAGGTCCAAATTAGAGACAAATTAGTTTATTTTGAAGAACCTGGTGGTGTGCGGCAGATCATAGTCAGGTTCTTCCTGGTATTTTCATGTCTGGCCTTGTATAATACACCTGTGGGGCACCTGGATATGTGGTGGGACCAGAAATATATGTGCATGTTAAAACTTGTACCCTGCACATATTTTATAAATGTGCGTGTAAAAGGTTTTGACAATCACAGCCAATCATCCTCTTTAAACACAGGACACTGGACTTGAGGAATCCTGTTGAGAGAAAATTTTATGTCCTGCATGTTCAAAGTTTCATGTATGAATTCAGCTGCTCAAATATGCTGCCAAGAGCAGACGATCGTTGTTTTGTAAGTTGAATTCACATTGTTGGACGTGTTGAAGACCCGACAGTCATCATGTTATCCGTTAAACCCGAATGTTCGTGACTGACTGAATGATTGATGAAGGTACGGTATTCGGTCGGCGAGCCAAGTGTTTCTCCACTGGCCGTTTCTCTTTCAAAAAGACACAGTTTCCATTACCTCGTAAGGGGACATTTACAGGCAGTGTTGCAAACTTACCACTAGATTTGCCAACTTTTCAGGCCTCTTTAGCGATTTCATTTTCTCAAAAAGGCACGTGGTGACATATCTAGTTAGTTGGACATACCACTACAAACTAATTTTTCTCCAGTGCTGCCCTGGGAACGGTTTGAGTGACTGCTGGTTAACTTGTGGTCTTAATGGGCTGTCAGAGTAGGAGAGAAGAGAACAGATGAAGGCCTGAAACTGGCTGACACTAGGCTGAATGCAAATACAACTAAAATGACATCATGTATTGTATGTAGTTAGCAACATTAAGCAACTTTTTGAACAGGCTTTTTAGCTTTTCAATTTTGCACATTTACCATGCACTTTCCAGCTATAGACTAGGTTCTCACCTAGTCTCGTTGCAGAGACCATTACCTTTTTTCAAGCATTTTGAAATCGTTAATTGGTTTCATTCAGCCTTACTGTTCTGATTCACTCTCGCTGCTCTCATCTACCATCATTTCTAGCAGCAATATTCTTTGAAAAGAAGTCTGATATTACTACTATGTGTTAACTATCCAGCACTAACCAACACACAGACACATTTAGCAACTTGATGATAAACAGGTGGTCTTAGTAAACAGATACTTCCCTCAGGACTTGGTGGAGACCAAAACGGAGAGTGAATGATGAACTCAGATTTGCAAAGTAGTTGCCTACTGGACGTTTAAATGGACTACTTTTTGCTAATGTTTGCCATATCAACTTTATAGATTTTTACACTGCCTCAAATGGTCAAAACATTTATTATCGTAGTATTAGTTTTTAGAGGAAGTGTATTCTCTTGGTGTATCAGTGCTCACACCTGTTAGGAGGTTTGTCAGTGGGACATTCTGGCACTTAAAGCGGATCTTTGGTACGATGCTGCAGGGATAGGGAGAAGACATAAATAAAGACCAAATGGAAATGAGGTTTACCTGCTTGATCATTAGCGTTCTCCGAGTCCTTACCTTAGAACAAGGACCAGTGCTGGAGAGGAGGAAGAGGCAGAGACAGAGAGGGGAACGAGAGCGCGAGGAACGAGAGCTGAAGGCAGAGTGTCCGCTAGGAATACAAGCAGTGCCTTGCCAAATACAAAAACAGGCCTCTCTCTCTCTCTCTCTCTCTCTCTCTCTCTCTCGTCTTTCTTTATGCTCCTATTTTATTCCCTTTGTTTGAGGAACTTGGCGTACAGGACTTCAGAGGAGGCTGCAATGAGCACATCAAAGCACGCCGACAGATTGTGGCCCAACGGACGCACTCGAAATGGGCATTAATTTCTTTGTTGAAAATATATATATATATATAAACACAAAGTGGGGAAACGAAAGCGGCTTCTTTTCTTGCTTTTGTTATTTTTGCCTCCTTCTTCTTGTTTGGCTGTTGTCTGGGTCTTTTTTCTCTCCCAGGGTTCCCGCGTGTCAGAGGTGGTGAGTCCGGTCAGGCCGGCACCTTGTTTTTGTCAGATGCTCGTTTGGCGAGGTTTCCGTCCTCCTTTCTGTCTTTCTTTCTCACTTTCTTTCGCTCTCTCACTCTCCCCTCTCACTGACTCTTCTGACAAGCTCTCTTTGAGTTCAGCCCACATGGCTCTGGGCGAAAATCAATGCCCATATGTGTCTTCAGCTGCTCTACACTGGACTGATGAAGGTTAGAAGAGAGAAAGACAGATGAGCAAAATCCAGAGACTCTCAGAGAGTCCACTGATTACAGAAAAAAACAGAAAATCTATCAAACTGTGCATCTGTTTACTGAAATAATGCAAGAATAATTAAATGAGAAATACTCTTGATTCTGTTTTGTTTTGCCCCGGGTGCCTGTTTTTGCCCAGTGATGGATGAGGAGAGGGCAAATTAAATGTTGAAAGTGTTGGTGCAAGAATTACAGATTATTACCAGAGGATTTGGAGAGGGATCCAATCAGACCTTCATTCGGTGACCATTAGCCTACGCAGTGCGCTGCTAAGTTCACCGACCTCGAGTGGTGAATCGCAGACTCGCTATTGCCATCACAGTGACTCATTGTTTCGGTGTCACGGCTGAGGCTACTCGCTTGTTTAATTGTTTCTCGTTGAATTGTAAGGTAGCGAGTGGGAAGCGATTGAAAGAGGCTTTTTGAACAGTTTGCTCTTTAACAAAAATACTTTAAGGAGAGGCCAAGGAAAATGAGAGGGACAGAAGCTTCGCCTTCTTTGCTACACCTTAGCATAGCAACCGCTGCGCCAGGGCCAGACTACAGTGTGAAACTTGCCGTGACTTCAACATAATGAAATGAACCCAGTCAGACGTGATTTCTCAGAGTTGTTCGAGATGACCAGAAGTTCAAGATTCAAGAATTCAACAGGCATCTGAAAACATTGCAAGCATGATATCTCTCAGAGCACCCCTCCTCCCCCATCACAGGAGTTGGGTGCCATTGGGCCTGGCATAGCCCCTCAGGGCAGCACATCAGCCCGGCTCCTCTTCTGGAAGTTACCGGCATTTCACAGCAGCGTACAGCACTCTTCCTGGTTTTGATGCCTTTCTCTGCTCACTGCGCTGACCCTTTTAGAAATTCTGCAGAAACCACAGATACTTCCTTGGACTATAGATGCTCCCCAGATCTTTTTCGCTTCACTTCGACCTCTTGGCCTCCTCTCTCCGGTTTTGATCTCCCCTTCCCTAGCTCCTCAGCCCCTGGAGGGTGTCAGCGCTGGCTGAAGGGGCTTCCAGGGGGCTTCAAGGGGCCTTTCAATCCTTCATCCAGGTCTTAGTGTTCAAAGACCTTGGCCAGTCATCCAGCTGCACACGCATACATACACACACACACACACACACACGCACGCTTACACACTCACACAGTCTTGCACCCACAGCTTGCACTCACACACGTCGGTGTAGAAATGCACTGATAATATAAAGAAAGAAAGGAAAATGGAAAAAGAGCGCTAAGAGGGAGGAGGAGGTGGTAAAGAGGAAGAATAAGAGCTTCTCTCAATGTCAGGATAAGATCAAAAAGAACTCCTATGAGATATTGCCTTAGCACCATCAAAATGAGATTAAAAACGTCAATGTACAGTATGCGAGTGGAATATAGTTGATAGCTTCCCTCCTATAAACAGGAATAAAGAGAGACACACACGTTCATTCACATTCAGCGCCCCACCCCTCTGTCTCTCCTTCCTCCACGGGGTCCTGGGGGGTCACGTCGCAGCCAGATTATAGCTGGTTCGCAACACTGTATAAAGCCGCAGTGTTCCCTTAATTTAACACTGCCTTCTGGGACCCTAATGGCTGGAGTGTGGATGGAGAAAGCAGATGTGCCCTTCCACTGGAGGAAATAGTCGCTGGCCAATCAAGCGTAAAATGCCACAGCTTACCGAAGAATTTCATGGCAAAGTGATGGACAGGAGGCGGGAGGAGTCGCAGCAGCTGCCGCCGCTCTGAGAAAAACTATCAGAAATGTGTATCTGGACCTGTGGACTGCTGGGAGGGTGATTTAGGAGGCAGGGGGTTGTGGGATACGGAAAAAAAAAAAAAAAAAATCGGGAGAGTGAACGTACATAAGTGTGTGTAAATGTGCATAAGGTGTGTTTAAGTCCTGTTTTAGTCCATGTGGGCTGTACAGTATTATTTGCTGTGTGTGTGTGCGTGTGTGCACGCTTCAGTGGTTCAGTGGGATAACTGCGCGCACAAGGCTTGCGAGGCCTTATCTAGATGTCCTAGTTATCGATTGGGCAACATGGCAGATAAGAAAGGATGAGTACCCCCCTCCCACCCATCCGCAGCACCCCTTAACCCCCCACCCACCAGCAACTCCTCCCGCGGCTCTGTGTGATACAGATGAGGCGATTTACTGTAGCCTGTTTACATCAGTCCAACCTCATTTTCAAAACGAGAGCAGGTTTCATATTTGGAACAAATTAGGCGCCAAGACAGTTCTTCTTTTCTCTGTCTGCCGTGAACGTGTTTTCATTTTGCATTTTCTTCATGTGTGTAAGCCGCCATGACACGTTTGCTCCAAACTGTTTTTTACTGAAATTTGAAAACTCTTTTCAAAGCTTTTATTTTGAAGCTTTATTGTTCCACAATATCGTGCAGATATAATCCTGGAAGGTAACGGAGCTGCTCTTTCATTTCAAATCAATGTTGAATTTGTGAAGGCCATGCTTAGCAGCTAATGTTATTTTCACCCCAGATAGCAAAATGAAAACTTCCAAGCCAACATATGCCTGGGTCATCGGCCAGAGTCTGGCCCACATACAGTACTTCCACATCTGGGCAGATTACAGCTGTTATCCTCTGGTGTAGGATGACAGCTGCAAGATTTTCTGTGTCTGTGCGCGATTGGTCCAGCTGTGGAAGCAGTATCTGATAATCATGCTGTATATGGGCCAGACTCAGGCCACGGATCCAGGCGTATACTGGGCCAGAAGAACATGCGTGTGGCCCGAGTACGGGCCAGATTTATTTTTCTCTCTGGGGCTTGTTCGTTTTCCCTTGACAATAGATTGTTGAAGGCCAAACTTAGCAGCTAAATTAATATCTCAGTTTTTTCATTTCATCCTCTCTTCGGAACCTTGATTTACCAGCTGATGTTAATAATTTTTTATTACATCTAAACATTCGATTAGTGGCGGCCAGAGTTAGCAGCCAATGTTATTGAAAATGTTGTTTTACCTAGATATTATGGTTAAGGCCAGACCAGATCGTAGTTTTCACATCATGATAATATTGTTCTTTCGTTATATTTGGGCAGATTGACAGCTAACATTTTCGCCTTCGTGGTGTTAGGGATGATAATGTCAGCTGAATAGTGAAGATAGTCCATATAATCATGGTGCCCTGAGGATGTATCCTAATGACTTAAGTGTTCCTCTGACTTTTCCTCTAGTGCCAGCAGCAGGTCATTGTTTTTCACTTATCCAGTGAAATAACTCACCATTGGATTTTTGCTAAAATGATCTTTTGATAGAATAATAAATGTAAGTACTATTTGGTCCAGACAAGAAAGTGAAAGGATTCACCTTGAACAGTGACACAGGGGACGCACACAGTAAAGTTAAACGTTCATCGTCAAGCGAGCAAAGCAGGCGGGTGACAATCGCGGTCACATTTTGCGATCGTCATTTCCGATGAGCGCACAACGGGAGTGTGTGATTTGGCGCGACGTTACCTGTTGAAATTCACATTCCTCTTCATTGTTTTTTATTGACTGTATTTTTTCCGTATCGCCATTTCACCCCTGAGCATCATTTTTTTTGAACCTCACTCAGTGTCGGTTTCTGTTGTGATGTTGTGCTGAACTGAACTGTGTTACACTTGCGAGTAACACAAATAATTACAAACTTCGTACAACTGATACACTTCAGCAGGGCCTGTATCTCCTTCATGCAGCACGCCCAGCAGCAGCAGCGGTGGTGGTGGAGATCAGTGTAAAACTCCAATCACCGGTTCTTTGATTAGTCTGGCTGGAAACTGACATATTATCACAGAGTGGAGATGGACTTCACTGGCAGAATATGAAAGATGATGACGTTAGCAACACCTCGTGTCCCCTTTCAGATAGTATCCTGGCAAAGTAATAGGTGTCACTTCTGACTACTTCCATCTTATTTGAAAACGCTGCCACACTGGGAGTCAGGTCCAGTTGGACAGAGCAGGAGCTCTTCTTTCTGATTTTGTCGTCACAGTTTAATATCGGTAAATTATAGATTATCACATGAGATGCAGATGTATCTGAAGTTTATGTATGGTAAAATGTTACGTATCTTATATGTATTTTATTCGATTGTAAATGTTGTTCTGGTGCTGAGAGTTAAAGAAGACATAAGTTATTGCATGAGCACATAAGGGTGGGTGGAGAGTATGGAGTGAAGAGAGAGAAAAGGCAGAGCACAGGTTGGATTATTGCCAAAGTGACTTTGAGATTGACAGACTTCCCAGTCGCAGAGAAAATGTAAATGTTGCAGTTAATTTCACGTCCTGAATGGGAGGTTTAAAGAGCAAATCACTGGGAGAAAAAAAAAAAAAGCAGCTAGGGATTGGCAGCAGTGGGCTGTGGGAAATAATGTGAATGATGAAAATGCAAAATAAATGAGGATGGACAGTTCACAGGAGAGTTTGGGGAATGTTCAGTTCAGATTATCTGTTGATGTTAAAGCCATATAGTCTGTCACAGTGTGTTTTTGTTAGAGCGATTGACTCTTAACAATGAGGACATGAGCCTGTTATTTTAGTAAAAGAGTGGTCGGGTGCAGCATTTGCATGATTGCACTGGTTACTGTGTAAACACATTTGATGTGACCAACACATGTGGCACCAGACTGGCCGTTATGATAAGTTAAAGCTGCACAATCAGTTTTTCTAATGAACAAAGGATCTTTTAATGATGTGTGGCGTGAAAAGGGGTTGATCAAAGTTATGAATCCACAAAAAATATATATAATCCAACTCCGCCTCTGCTCAGCCTATTTTATCTCATTGTTTAAGTTTTCTGGGCCACAAGCTCAGCTTTCATTAACCTGGTAACTATTTTCAGCCCAGGACAGATCAAGTTAGTGACTAGCTAACACACAAACAGGCAACTCTTTGCTGACAACCTCACTATAGTGACTTTTTAAGGTGTGAATGTCCCAAGTGGCACAAAAATAATACAGCTTTAAATATGTAAATACATAATCAAAGTCCATTGCTCATGATGTATAGGTAACTGGTTGTGCGGCTTCATACGCATTAGCTCTTCCCACCTGAAAACACACAGACGGACTGAAAAAGACCAAACCATATTCAAATAGTTTCCAAACCAGCAAACTTTATCATGAGAAACTTGGACTTTCAGTCACCACTGGTAAACATTAGTGTGGCAGAATATTATCAGTACAGAGTTCACAAGTTTTAACTTTAACTTTTAACCACAGATATCCAATGTTCTCATTCCCCAATTATATATACAGTATACATATGTACAGTTTGGACACACTTTCCCATTTATGTCAGAACTTGTGACCGGTACTATATACAGGATATACAGTACACATATTTAATATTCTACTGCTGTTTTGGACAACCAATGTGATTTTACACCTTAAAACTTTCTATTATGATCGGTTTGTTTAGAAAGTTGCTTTCCTGAAAGTTTGAAGATTGGATTTTTTTTTTTTTTTCCCTTGTGCTATGTACGGTGGCCCTGAGAGCTCAACGCACTGCAGCTCGAGAAAACACACACAAAGACATAAATGCGCTGCGAACTCAGAAAACATCTCCATCAATTTGACATCACATGCCCCGCAAAAGAAATCACAACACGTGCAAATAAACAAACGTGCTGCTGATTCAGTCCGATGGTGCAACGGAGGTGTTTCGGGGGGGGGGGGGGGGGGGCTGTGGCCAATCCCAGTTGCACAGGGCACTAGTCTATCAGAGGGCTGACACATAGAGACAAACAACCATTCATGCTGACATTGCTCACGTCGCAGTTGCTATAAGACATTTTTATCCTATCTGAGAAAATAGTCCCTTTTTTTTGTTGTTGTTTTGTTTTTTTTGTTTGTCGCAGTTCCTTTGTCTTTTCTCTACTTTGGCAGTTCAAAAAGGTCAAAAGATGAATTTGATTAATTTAGTCATCTCACACACGTTACATTTATTTATTTATTTATTTTGTTTTTCCTTTTTCACGCCTGCTCGCGCTCATAAAAGAAAACCTGTTTGTGTTTTGTAGCCTCATGCTCGACTTCACCCTCCTCCTCCTCCTCCTCCTCCTCCTCCTCCTCCTCCTCCTCCTCCTCCTCCTCCTCGTCCTCCTCACTAACTGCTGTCTTGTTGCTTCTGCCCGAGTGGCTCCCTCTGAATACGCCTCTTGGTTGAACAATTAATTATTCTAATGATAGACCAGCACTCAGTGGTGCTTTAAACAGGGACACAGAGAAAGAGAGAGAGAGAGGGGGGGGGGGGGGAGAGAGAGAGAGAGAGTGGCACAGATATAGAAGTGGTATAATCCTTTGGCATCTTAAAAGTAGGTGAGCTACAGCGAGCGCCGATGTGTGCCACATTTTATTGGTGTTTGTAGACAGACAGATAGATGAGTGTACGTTCCCTTGTTACAGTGCAGTGATGATGGTTAGTCAGTCAATAGCCCCGAGCAGGATCCACTCTGCAGAAGCCTTGACCACTTGACCAGACATCAGCTCTTCCACACTACCCCCAGGCCTCACACACACACACACACACACACACACACACACACACAGTACTACACATGCACCCAAGCATACAGACATACACACTTGCCTTGCGCACAAACACAAATACACCTTTCCTTATCTCTTGACTCTGTGTTTAAACATGAACTGGGTCAAATATTACACAGTCCTGCACACGCACACACACACACACACGCACACGCACACACACATCTTTCAAGCCCTTTCAGATGTCTTACTTCAGCTTTTGCTTCTCCCAACTGCCTCCTCCAAACAACCAGCATTCAGCCCCGTGTCCTTGTTCCATGCAGCCCCCTTGCTCCTGAATTCTACCCCTTCATCTCCCCTCTCCCCACCTCACACACATCTCACCCGCTCAGCTTGCCCCTCTAGCTTCATGTGAACATGACCGGTGTAACACTTTCAACAACAACTACCTCCACACAGCTTCTTTTTTTTTTTTTCTCTCTCTCCACACTGGCCACGTGAGTCTCTCTACCACTCCCCACTTTCTCTTTATCCTTTCCCCATTCTGCTTTTGTTGTGGAGAACTTTGACAACTCATGTAAGTCCCTATGAAAAATGGATGCCCCACTCTCCTCCTCTATCTCCACCTCCTCCTCCTTTATTCCACCGCTCCATTTTCATGAAAAGAGGGAATCCGTCTTTCTTTCCTCTTCTTCTCCTTCCTTCCCTTCCTCGCTGACTGACTGTTGTGCTTACGAGCGCCATTACTCGCCGTGAATCCCTGGCGGGCAAGAGGGGGAGAAGGTAAGAAGGAAGACAGGAGGAGGAGGGTTGAGAAGGATAGAAAACAAAGGACAAAGGAAGAAAGGGGGGAAAAAGACAGAGGGCAGGAAACAGCAAGAAGAATGTGTCTCTTTAAAGCGTGTTGACATTGTCAAGGCGGTGCCAGTGTGCCAGGTGGGCAGCAGGCAGTCAGTCAGTCAGTCAGTCCCCCTGGCCTTAGTGAGATAGATGCCCAGGGTTTGATTTGCATATGCTATTCAGGGCATGGCCACACCAGCTCTCTCTCTCTCTCTCTCTCTCTCTCTCTCGTTTTTTTTTATTGTTTTTAATCAGAGGCGAATGTCAACAGAATAAATGAAGTTGCACAGCAAAGTGAAATTTTTATCACATCAGTGGTGGCTGGGTAGGTGTGGAGGGAGGGAGGGAGGGAGGGACGGCAAGATGATGATGCCTCCACACATACCTCACACTCCACACCCCTTCACACACCCCCACCCTCCACCCCCTCCAACACCACATACCCTCCACCTCCATTCATCACAGGCCATATTGAGGGAGTGAAATTCAGTGGCGGTGCCGGTAATCAATGGAAGGGCTCCATATGGCGGGGATCAAAGGTGTCACATAGTGTGTGGTTCTGCTTTATTGCCAGCCAGCACTGTTAATTGGACAACAAGATCTGAGGCAATATTAAAATCCAATTAAATTGATATGAACAGATTGCCAAGTGATGTACACTAATGTATAATTGAGTATCAAGCAAATGCGAGTGGCCCGTCTCGAGCGCCGAGCTGCTGAATAAATGATGGGCGAGCCGTAGAGGACGGAAACAAGTTTGCACATTAGCCCCCCCACCCACCCACCCACCCACCCACCCATCCACCCTCCCCTCCTGCTCCTCCTCCTCTCTCCTTCCCCGTCCCTCCATCGCTCTCTGGGCCCTCAGATGTGGAGGGACACAGGATTTTTTATTTATTTATTTTTTTTTGGAACTGGCTGACATTCTTAGACGGACATTTTTGTCCTGAATAATAAGGGCGGTGGAGTGTAGGGGTTGTCTCTGTGTGTGCTTGTGTGTGTGTGTGTGTGTGTGTGTGTGTATGCTTGATGAGGGCAGGGGAGGAGGAGAAGGCGTTAGCTCACGGAAAAGGGGTGGTGGTGGTGGTGGCGGTAGGGGTGGGGGTGTGTGGGGGGGTGCGTATCCAAAGGGAGGGGGCGGGGCTGACGTGTAACATTTTAAATGGCGTAATTCCACCACACGCACACGGCTTTAATTTGAGTTTAATAAAATCTAAATGATTTATTGCCTTTTTTTGCTGGAGCAAAAGCAAGTGCATGTTGTGGTGCTTTTGGCTAATCAGGCATAAACATGGACAGCCCCAGTCTCGGCGGAGAGGCTCCACGGTATGGAGTGCTCTTTATGAAAAAGAAATAAATAAGCAGATAAAGAAGGATGCTCTGACACTATTTAACAGACCAACGAGGCCTAGTCCAAGGTGACATTCCCTGATAAGGTACACTTGGACTGTCGCCCAAAATAATCAAAAGTTCATCACCACTCATTCATTTATTAATTGAATATTTTTAGCCTTGATTTAATGCGTCAAGCTGTAGTGCTAATTCGTGACATTGGGAGGCTGATAAGGAGATTTACATTTCAAATTTTAATGATATTTTGGCTCCAGCGATCACTCCCTTTTTTGGGGGCTAATTATTTATTTCTGTTGTTTTGGTTGTGGTCCAGCATATGCTGCGTTTCTTTTTTTTTTTTATGGCCCTCCGCCTCCCCTCTTTCTTGCATTAAGCCGGTTTCCTTAATTAAGCGGGCACGGGGCTCATTAGCTGCCAGGGCGATGGGGTGGCATGATGTGCCCGTCTCAGTTCCCGCTGGCGATGCCCGGACAAAGTGCCTGGGGAGCAGGTGCTGACAAGGTCGCGGTGGCAGCGTGCCATCTGGACCGAGGCGCGGGCCCCCATCGCCGCCTGGCTCTTTGTAGCTATAGCTGTGGCTATTGCCATCTACCAATAACCCTGAGTCAAAGACATCAAAACAGCACTCCGGCTCTTAGGAGATCTGTGGACTTAACAACCGCTAAAACAAAGGCGCAATAATTGGTTTTGGCGCAATCTGTCCTTCGTTTGCCACTCAAGGAGCTTTTGTGGTTATTAAGTGAGCTCGGAACAGAAGGCACATTGAAGGTTTTTCTTCATTTAGGCGTGATGCACCTCCATTTGCATAACATAGATGTCCACGGCAAACACCGTGCACATACATTTATGCATAGATTCCAACAATGCATAGCTTTCCTGAATAATACACATTACTTGGGGACTGTTTGAAAATTGTATGGCAGGTTGTCTGAGACGCTTGGAACAACCTACCTGCCAAATACCTTCAAAGACTGTACACAAGTGTACACAAGTGTACACAGGGAGAACTGGTGCTGCATTAAAGGGCAAAGGGAGGTTACACCAAATTTTTTTGGTGCATTATTTTTGAAAGCATCCCCACTTTAGCTTTTTGCCTAAAACTTTAGCACAGCACTGTATATGTACTTTATATTTGTAGAGGCGTATTGTGACTTGTGATGTTTTTGGTTTTGTTACCTGTCTAAAGGGACGACAGATGTAAGTTAGTATTTTTGCTATAATTTGGCATGTTTACACTGTGTGTTTTGTACTGATCTTCATTCACTTGCATTGTCCCCATCGAATAAACGAATAGATCAATAAATACAGAACAGCCTCTGTCTAAGGAGGTCACCACTACAGCATTAGCTCGATTGACCTCCGCACCATTACAGATAGCAGATGTGAACATTTAAACATGTCTTTGAAAGTTAGCCTACACTATAATCCAAGTTTAGCATCGGCAGCCGGCTTCCCAGCGGATGAGGTTTGGATTGAAGTTCAGAAGCTGCAGTTAAAGTTTGGTGTCTCAGATTGGACGTTACCAATGTGATCAGTTCATCAGTGCATCTTCTTTATTGCCTGTCACGCAGCTTCGTTCATACATTTCGTTTCATTTGTTTCACACAAATGAGAATACAATACAAGTAAAAGGCACAAACCTGATAATAGCAATGGGTGAAAACAGGACACCTAATACCTACAACCTTAGAAAGAATAACTAAAGGGTTTAAAAACATCTATCCCATCAGTCCAAACACCAATTCAATAGGCAGGATACACAATGTGAATGAAAATAATAGCACAATAGAGTAACCAGTTCTGAAGGCCCCAGGTTTCCATGATATACAAGTTTTAAAAAAAATAATGCCGCTGCTTTAAACTGAAATACATATCCCCTTATGCGTACCACTAAATCAGCTGTGTGTCAGACCCACAGCTTACTGCTATGTAGCGTGACAGCAAGTGTAACACAGAGCTCAGTCACACACTGCACTTGGCTTTAACAATTGTCCAATGTGTGATTAACTTATGTTTTAATGTTGTGTCATTTTTGGCTGAGCCGCTCAAACCCCCTCCACACACAAGTAATTGCTGTACAGTCCTTTACTGTCGAAATAAAAAAAAAAGTATTTACTTAAATTTTACTGCAGGAATTGAAACTTTTGAGTGTGACATATAAAATAACGCCGAACCAAAAAGCCAGAATTACAAGCACCAATGTGCCAGTTGGTTTCGGTCCATGCGTTCTTGGTCTATAAAATCCCATGGTTAAGCCACTAGCAGCACTATAGCAGTGTTGTCGTGTTATTATATGTATATTACTGAGTAGAATAAAGTTAACATTAACCTTGATACCCACAAAGTGTTTTTTTTTTTTTTCCTGTAATGGAGGAACACTGGTGTGTAAATGCTGAACCTCTGACCATAAACACTTTAACGAACGACCAAACCCTGGGACTTGAACGTCGTTCAAAAATCGCCCCTAAAATTAAGTGCAAGTGTTTAGCGCAGTGAGATGAAGAGCTTTGACCTGCCTGTACAATTTGTCCTGAACTTGTTGGTTGGGGCGGTTGAGAAATACAGAAGAGGATATTCCTGTTGCCTCCCTGACACCGGTGTGGTATCGCCTCCCTCCCTCCCTCCCTCCCCGGCCGAGCGGCAGACTGTTCCACGGTTCTCAGGCTCTGACTTATGAAGCTGCCTGTCGCACTCTATTTGAAGCGACCGCTCCACTCTGGGGCTCGCTGATCACAGGGCCTGCACACACTTAAAGACATGTATAACCCAGAAGGAAACCCATATTTAAGCAGTGGTCATTCCCCACTCCCTCTCCTCCCCACATTATTTTACAACCTCTGTGGCCTCTCTGCCAGAGGCCTTGGCTGTCATTATGCGGTTCAGTGTTTGGGTTTGCAAGCCTTCACCCTCTGATTTGGTGAACGGATGCTTTCTTTAAAAAAAAAAACAAAAAAACAAAAAAAACAAAGGTATAAAACTTGGTTTAATTCCTGTTTGCCTAAACATAAGATGTTGAGGTCATTAAGGGTCTTGGACATTTCAGTAAAACACGAGGCCGGGCACCACATATGGACGCCGAGACGTGCTCAAAGAGAATGCAGATGTTTATTTTAGAGATTTCTTGGAGCCTGTTTTGTGGTCAGCCATGTGGTGCAAGGCCATACATGAAAGGAAATGTTGGATTTGAATGCAGGCGTACTAACAGGACTGTCGCACACAATCTCTCCGTGTGGATGGTGGTGGTGGTGGTGGTGGTGGGTGGGTGGGTGGGTGGGGGGAGTACATGCACACTATGAGAGCCTGACACATGCAGGGAGTGAAGTGCAAAGATGATAAGAATCATGATGTTGCGACTGTGTGATAATGCTCCTTTTAGCGAAAGAACATGGAGCCAGCCCGGGGAGCGATTAGCCTTTTCTCTCTCTTGTTATTTCATGCATTTTCTCAGACAATTTTCGGGTTGATCTGGCCCGTTTTGTAAGCATTACGAATTAACTGAATACACTACAAAAGAATTAGCATTTTCATGGGACCTTCCACATTTTCCTCTACAATATTCTAGACATGCACTCGCTAGTTTAAGACAAAATAAATCAATATTTCTTTCAGAATTCATTAATTTTCTGTCAGTCTGCCAACTTGAACAAGTTAGCAGAATGAATATATTGTAACCGGAGCCCAGTGAGGATGTAACATGTTTGTTTTTATGTAGTACAAAAAGAAAATAACTAGTATGTTAATGGTGCAGGAATCAAGAAACAGAATTTCTCCCTTTCTCTTCTCTTTTTATTTTGCAATGTCATTTGATCAAAACACAGTCACTGGTAATTAAAAGTGTGTAAGTACTTAATGTACTTTTACCACTGATGCACACAACAGTATTTATGGCTGAGTTAAACTGGTGTTTGCCCATACAGGGATAAACAGAGCGGCGTCTGAGGGATTTTCTTGAAGTTCCCTAATTTAATCCTCCACTCCCTAATCTGGTGTGAACCCCTAAACCCTTCCGCACACAAAAG
Organism: Seriola aureovittata; assembly: GCF_021018895.1. NCBI lineage: Eukaryota > Metazoa > Chordata > Actinopteri > Carangiformes > Carangidae > Seriola > Seriola aureovittata. Next base: position 3,427,717 of record NC_079377.1, read on the forward strand.
CTGACCGACATAATCCCTGGTGTAAAGAAATGGCCACTCATTCGATCCTCGCTCTTAGAGGGAGACTGCTAGCTGAGGGAATCAGCACCGCGTTCCTTACCACACACATATTACACACACATCTATCGTCCTCCTCTCTTTTTCATTGGCTTGTCAGTCATCCCCTCCGTCTGCTGTCCGTCTTCCCATTGCTACAAACATGTCTCAGTATGTGAAGAGAAGGGTTTTAATCATATAGAAGACAAGTGCAAACCAAACAAATGAATGATAAACTGCTAGAAATCCGTACAGTTCCATCATGTATTTCACTGTCACTCACATGGTTTCCCCGCAGCACATACAGTAAGAACTAATGGCAGGGATGGACAGCCCTGACGAGCTTGTCTCCCACCCATCCATTACTAAAATAAACCACATTATTTGGAGAAAATCCATGATTAGGACCTAAAGGAAAAAAAAAAAAAGGAGGCCCCCTCGGTTAGGGGGCGAATGGGTGGAAGAATGAGCAGTGGAGGGAGGGAAGGTTGGTGGGTGGAGATGGACAGGTGGGGTGTGGGGGGCACAGTAGGGGGCTAATTCTCCCCATGCCCCGCTGCAGCTGTGCCCCTGAAACTGACTGACAGATCCCAATGCGTAGGGGGGGTTTCTGCATATGTCAGAACAGTGAGGGGCCTGCCAACTTCCTGCTACAGTTTTCACACTTTATATAGCAGGCCATCTTAAACTTTGTCTCTGGGGAGCAGCATTGCAGTCGCTAATATTTCTCTTCCACGGCCAGAAAGTCACTTTAATGGAGGATATTTGTGGGCCACAGGGTGAATTCGGTTCTATATTAAAGCTCATTCCTGCAGAATGAAAGGTTGAAAAATTAAGGGTGTTAATGAAGAAAAACTGAAATTTGAGTTCACATTACTTTTCATGTCAGAAAATACAAACAATAGTGATACTATGTCCATCATGTAGCATATATTTTTTCATTTCTGGACACACCCAATCCCAGTCTTGAGCGTCTGAGTGGGTTTTTCCCAAGAATTCAGTTGAATGAAAACTGAGAAATACTGTCAACTTCCATGGTGACATTTGACAGTATAAAGTACAAACAATTTTCAAAATACAAGCCTGTTTTTTCCTTGTTCAACACAAGCTAACATTGAGAAGCTCACACCTCTGCTGTTTGGATGTTTGATGTCCAACTCCGCTTTTCCTCTGTAATAAGACTTAAAAAAAAAAAAGAAAGACAGCATTAGCTATCGAGCAATACTGATTAAAGGTAAGCTACCCATTGTCCTGATAAGTTTGTATTCTGCTCTGAGAGTGGAAGCTAAGTAGCCTAGCTTGGTATTGTTATCCCTGATTCCTGCTAAACACCAGTTTTCAGCATCTGCTGCTTAATGGATGTATTAAGTAGAACTGGATACGTGTCAGAGATGGCATCCAGATCAAACTCATGAAAGCTGCTCAGCAGGCACATTCACCTTCTGTATGTTTGAACCCATAAAGCATGGGCATTAGAGGCCTTCTGCATCCCAGCTGGCTGAGAACACGCACGTCCAAGATGTCCCCTGGCCACCTGACTTCCTGTTGGGATAAAATCATTTACATAGAGCCCCTCTAGACTTTCTAAATGTTATTGGGTGGAATAGATCATTCATTCGCTGAGTCATTCTGGGAGGTTTGTGACACTCAAAAAAAAATCATTTATCATGTAGGCTATAGGGAAAATGCTTTACAAGTCAGTGTACATTATGTGATGATTGCTGAAGTTGGTATACCTCATGCAACCACGATGCCGAAATCCCTTCATAGCCCAGCGTCATTCCTGGGGGCTTGATATAGAAAGAGAGGGGGTATAGCTCACCTTAGATGACTTCAGATGAGGTCATGGCAAATGACCAGACAGTGAAAGCTCACACCAACGGCTCGTCCTGTGACAAGATAAACTATGGAGTAACGTATGGTGTAACCCCCAACCATCAACCTCCAGCTGATTAACTGCGTGTCAGACCGTTGGAATTTAAGTGATATAAATAAACTAGTACCCGCCCCCGCGCAGATATTGCACCAATCAAATTACCAGACGTTTTCAGTCAGTAACCAACTTCACAATACACTGCGGCCGTCACTGCAGAAAAGTGAGTGACTTTTACATTTCTTCTCCTTGGTAATTACAGTTTAGACTAAATAAGTACCAAAGTACCAAAACTGGGAGATATAAACTATTTTCTTCCAAAACATCAATTCCAATTTCAGTTCTACTTAAACTAAAAATTCAAAATTTGGATTTAATAGAAAGTCAATTCTTGGACTTAGTATCTCAAAGTCATATTGACTTTGGCTGCAACTATTAGATTTATTTTCCCTCATTATTAATGTTTGACTTATTTATTTTTGCATTCATTTAGTTTTGTTTATTCGTCTTCACATTGGATTTTCATAGTTCTCAGATATTAACATCTTGCACCTTCTCATTAAACATCACACAGTCTCTTATTATTCCAAGCTGACATATTGACCAAAGTGATCATGAGGTGATTACTTAATAGCTTGATCACTTTCTGGGTTATTACTGGATTATTATTCAGTATAGCCGAGTTACAGACACACAAGTCGACAAATAAATGCAGCTGTCTAATTTGTGGCACAGCATTTCAGAAACAGTAAAAACTAATTGTTTTTACATGAACTGTCTTCCTGGCTGCAAACCACCAACAATCCCACCGCTAATGATACAGTCATTTTTTTCTTCTTCTTTTGTCTATAACCTCCTCCCAAATATAAACTCATGAAATCTCTCAAAGCTTCACACCATTAGCAGCAAGTCACAGAGAAAACACCAAAACATACTAATTATGTCTGAAAAAAAAAAACATGACGAAGAAAAATGCTGACTCTGAGTAGAAGAAGAATAGCATTGTGACCTTGATCGGGACTTGCTCCCTATAAGGGCACCCGGGGCCAAACTGTGGAGGAGCCCGTATGGGCATTTAAAATAGGAAGACATGAAACAGTGCACTGTTAGAGCAGCCACCCATCCTGTGGCAGGACCCTAAAGCACAGTAACCTTATATCAAAGCTTGGCATGTAGCAGAGCAGCCAGGGAGAAGCACATTAATTATTGAGGAGCATACGGTAACAAGCTGTGAGTGCCAGCGACGGCCTATTGTAAGGAAGACTAGCACCCCATGTCCGATTATCTATTGTTAACCTCGTTTTTTCCTGTCTCCATGAGCACACTGGCTATGAGAGGGAGAGAGACATCCACCGCCACTCTCTCTCTCTGCCTCTCTCTCTCTTAATACACACACACACACACACACAAGCACACACATCAGGGTACGACGGGGAGGGGGATATTTTCTTTTGCTTTCTATTATACTCTAACACAAACACAGTATCCAACACACTTTCTCACAGACACACGCACACACTAACACACACACACACACACACACACACACTCACAGTTGGATGGCTCAAAGGGCAAGTTATTGGCTCAAACAGCGGAATAACATGTCAGCCTCGGGGGATTTTGACCGAGGTACCTGCTAGTGCAAAAAGGCTGTTTGCAACTGTTCTCTGTATGTCTCTGTACTTCACTTTACCTCCGTCTTTGAACGCCGACATGCCGCTGGCTGATGTTCACTACCTTCACTGAGAATGGGAGGGGGGAGAAGAGGGGTGAGAGCACAGCCTGAGACCCAAGTGGATAATCTACAGGTTATCAAATATATATATGTATATATTGGTTTGACACTCTTCATTGTTTCTGGCAGTCAGTGTGATATTTAAAGTTTTTCCGTGTATGAAATGACAATGTAAAACTGTGACAATGTGAAAAAGTGATATTAGACTTTCATTCACCAGCCGGACAGAAACACAACTCAAAATGCATGCTCCACATTCTCTATAAGTGGCCATAAAAATAGTTTAATAGTAAGTAATTAAATTGGCTCTATGTTAAAATTCTAAGCTCATGGAGTAAAGGCATTGAAGGCGTGTACAAGTGCGTAAAACTTTCACTTGATTTCAGCGCCGGACACATGGTTCATAAGTCTTGTCTGCTAATTAATCACGTGTGTTTTGTGTGCCATCTCCCATTCTCTGTAAGAGCCAGGTGTGTCTGCATCTTGGCAGATTACTATTATAATGGTGGATTTGCAGGGTAGTGTAAGACTGAGCAAATTTAACCCATTTAGCACATTGACTTTTCCCATCCTGTTTCAGAGTTACTGACTCAAACCATGTCAGAAATATTTCTGGTAAGATTACAAGTCCGAATAAACCTCAAAAGCCTTTTAATAGCATACTTCATATCTACTAGTTTTTTTGGGGCCAAGCCACTGGTGCTAACATTTATTTTTTCCATCACTTTCTCACTCAGCCAAGGCTGGAGGGTTTGGCTAACGCCAGACTCCAACATTGTTGACGCCGCACTGCAGGTCTGCTTCTGGGAATGATGACCGGACCGCTCCGGATGACTAGTCACAGACTAGCATGAAAAAAGGGTTTGTTTTATTTCACCTCTTCTTTGTTCATCAAAAAAATGCCCAGAGATTTTGTTAAAGGCTGATTCCCCTTGACAACAACTCATCTTCACAGCAAAAAGGTAGTTTTGTCAAAGTTTTCATAAACTAAATGAATGCTACAATCAGGCGAAGAGTCCTATATGTTGATCAACCTCCCCTCGCCTGTGCCCGCACTGGCCCGCACCACCTACTAGCTGCTGTCAGCATTGTGTCCGTTCAGTTCGTACTGTGTATCGATGCCAGTCATGCACAGTCAGAAAAGAAATCAGAAATCTTTTGGTAGATATTTAAAATCCAAGCGACAGAGAAGAGAATGGCTGCGCTGGTGACATATCTCTGGTCCGATAACAATGTGATTTCTGAAAGTGATTTGTATCAAGGCTGAGTGAGTGAGTCATTGCTGAAAATAGTACTTTGCTGGTGTTAATGAGAATTCCAAGCATTCGCTCTCACTGCTCGGCGTTCATGGTCAAACAGAATGAGCCCTTTGCTTTATCATTGCTCAGCAATGCCCTTCTTAAAAAATTTAACTTCCCCTTGATTAGAGAGCTGTGCCTCGGAGGCTCGGCAGACACAGCATCGAGATACAGCGGGAACAACAATGTGCGGATCAAACTTAGAGTGAGGAAGAAACTTCAATGGATAGTATTATTCTCTAACATTAATATTTAACTGTAATTTATTATCATTAGGCGTAATTAATAATCATAAGTTAAGGCTTGATTTTGAGTTCATGCAAGGATACAGAGCGAGAGCTTTAAAAGAGTTTTAAAAGAGAGAAAGTTGAAAATTCAAGAAATTTGAAATTGGACAGAGTTTAATGGCCAGTTAAAGAGTCTGTCCATAAATCCACTCTGAACACACACACACACACACACACAGAGAAAGAAAGAGAGAGAGAGAGGGAGAAAGAAAGAGCCGAGTTTAGCTTGTAAAAGTGAATGAACTCAGAGGGGCTGACCAGTGTTGCTGCCCTTTGATCACAGAGTGGTTTGTTTCCACAGGTCCGTGACTCTCTGACCTCTGCTGGAGAAAGGTCGAGTGCCTCTTCAGCTCAGTGCTAATGATCCATTTAACACCCTTCAGCTGTGTTAGTGTGTGGCACGCCTTGTATATATGTCCGTGTGTGTGTGTGTGTGTGTGTGGTTCAGACAGAAAGCGCTGTTGTTAAGTACCTCAACCAACACTTCAGCAACATGTAACCTTAGACTTAACAGCACAAAATGACAGCTGACACAGGCCCGAGCTCTCACTTTTATGAATTTTTCAGAGTCACATTTGACAGCCGCCGAACGCGAACATGACAAGTATCGAGGGGAGTCACACGCGCCTCTGATAATGTCATGTTAGTCCTGTCGCACGACAACCTCCGCCTCACACACGGAGAAAAAAAAAAGAAAAAAGAAAAGCCCAACAAAACCACAACTTTTCCAAGGCTTCCAACTTTGCACGAACCAATTTATGTATCCTCTGCCGCACTGCCTCCTTTTTTATTTTTAATACCACATTAAAGAGGATTTTATTAATTACACAGACGACTGCCACACATACAGCCTCTGCTTGCATTTGATGTGATTTCTGTTAAAAAGAAGCATTCCCACATGTAGTAAATCCCCACTGCCGCTCCGCCGAAAAAAAAAAAAAACAACGGCAAACAACAAAACAACAAAAACAGCCACTGAGTCAAAGTGGATTCCTCTCAGTAGGGGCCGGGGCCAAAGTCCCCTTTCAAGTACAGTTGCAACAATTATCTTCAAAGCCGAGCCGAGCGGGAACCTTTGTTTTCCTCCCAATCCACATGGCTTGAACCTGACCCTGTTTCTTCAAGCCTGGTGGAGGATAACATGTTCCTACAGTTTGATAGCAAGAGTACATTTTCTTATGACTTATTCATCTTTTTTTTCCTTTCTCCCTCTCCTTAATTTATAATTCATTTGATCTAAAATTTCATTAATTTTCTAAAATGTTCCAATTGGGGCCTTTCTGTGCCCAAGCGAAGGGGTTTTTTTCTTTGTCCAACCCTCTTTTGTAGTCGGCTATTATTCTTTTATGTAGCAGCCTTGTAGAGGTTATCGTCTTCTGAGGGCAAACAGCGCGAGCTGGAAAAGTTTTAATCAGCTTTAATGAGTGGGGTCAGCGCTGGAACCAGAGAGGGAGAGAGACACAGAGAGGAGCTGGGAGTGAGAGGGAAAGCTAGCCGGCCTCTGAAACGTATGGACATTTTTATCTTTTTTTTTTTGCGTTTTCTATCTCTCTCATTTGCACTTTTCACTTTTCTTTTTTTTTTTTTTTTTTTGCATGTCCTTCTTCTGATAGCCAGATTTAGCTCAAATTGCACTGGCATCTTAGACATGGGAACAGATTATAGATAATGAAGGATTCATTTTGGGCCTGCTATCTTCAAAGTATCATTCCAATCAGACACTACAAGACTGCAATTAGAGGGTGAAAGTTAATTTTTAAAGTCGTCCATCAATGGCCATCAAAACATTTCCAGCGTGGCGATGACGAGGAACCGTCGCGTGTGAAATCCTCAACCTCATCTGCCTTAAATTCCTCCACAATGATAAAGCCAGTTTAGTCTTTCTACTCTGACAATCCCTGGCTTTTTATCATTCCCTGAAATCCTCAGATATCTCTCTTTTACTTTCTCCTCTTTAAGTTACCTTGCTTTTCTCCACTCGGTCTTTATCAAATGTTACCGGCCTTTCTCCTGCCTTTAGCCTTGGACTCTAATCTTCTTCTGGGTGATAGTCTAAGCCATTCCATTATTAGCATTTTACAGCCAAGGCCAGCTCGCTCATTGTGACATGGTCTCTTTTTAGGCAGCACAGCAAAGATATGGCATACGCTGTTTAAGGTCAGAGAGAATTTTTTTTTACACGTGCAGCGATATGACCTCAGAAAAAAGTTGGGATCCTCAGGGTGGGAATTGAGTAGACATAGAGCTGTCACTGCACCGGCTCAGTGATTTTTCATTCTCTCCTTGTATTTACATGAGTTTGTGTTATAATGGAAAATGAAATGATAGTGACAAATGAAATGATGGGTGTTATTCTGTCGGTCGGTCGGTCTAGCGCTTTGGTCCAGACTGAAATGTCTTCACAAATATTTCATAGATTGACATGCAATTTTCTACAGACACTCAGAGACTCCCACGGATGAACCATACTGACTTTGGTGATCCTCCGACTTTTCATTTAGTGGCACCAGCAGATCAAAGTTTTCACTTCTTTTCACATCTCGTGAAATATCTTATCTTTTCTTAAGATGTTGACACTTTTGGTTGATATGTGTGGTTTTAAAGGACCTATTTGTAAGGTTTCTCTGCTGCTGAGCGTGGTTTCTTGCTGGGAGCAGGTGGTGGTGATTGTCGCTTGAAAAGACCTTCAGCCATTGTTCCGTGTACAGGACAGTACAGAGGTTTAAAAACGCCTTCTGAGCAGCGCTACATCTTTTTGTAGGTTACAGTGAGTCGCTATCGGAAAGACACAGGCTGGGGCTAGCTGGTTAGCATGCTAACTTCAGGAGAAGGAAAGTTGCCCACAAGTTGCAATGTAAAGACAGACAACAAACATTCTGTATTCAGGTTAATGAAAGTAAAGTTTAAGTCGAAGCATGCGAAGTTAAACCTTTGCATGGAAGATCACAGACATGAACTGAGCTGGATCTTCATATTAACTTAATTTAATTAAATAACATTTACTGATGTGTTCGATGGTTGTAGGTGAATTACCTCACATTCATTTCTTCAGTTCACGTGAAGTCAGTTCATATGAACATTTCAAGGACTTTTATGAACAAATCAGTGCAGAGTCCACCAGAAAAACATCTGACCGCCGGGTCTGAATAAACAGACACATCAGTAACAAATTCCAAACCACACATCAAGTTGAAGCATCCAACCCGTCTTTTGAATTATCTGCAAGGGAATAATTATCACAAGAAATCATTAAGAAAGGGTCAGACCATGAACCTACAGCCATAAAGTTGGCTGAGTCAAACTCACAGCATTTACACATGAAACATAATCTCACATTGGTTTTCTTATCTTTTAAAAGTGATCTCTCTATAGTAGTAAAAAGTAACTCATGTAGTTTGAGAAGTGGCAGTGATTTGAGGCTGAGATGGTTTGTAGGAGGAGGTTCTACTAGTTCATTCTAACCTTTGTCAACTTAACTTTGAGCTAGCTCTTGCGAAATGTAAACTTGCAGAACACTAACTTTTTTAGGTTCTGTGTCACAAATGAGGTGATTTTCTCAAAAACATTCAGAGTTGACATGATGACCGTGGTCATATTGTTACGCAACTACTGTATAACTGATGAACGAGCCAGCTGAATTAAAACTTTCCTTTGGTTAAAAGATGATGCAGCAGGTTGAGGTTCACAGCCACAACAGGGAAATGTTTTCTGTGTGTGTTGAATCTGACTAGCCGACTGAGGCAGTGGTCAATTCTCCACAATAGATGTTAGATCCCAATATGAAATTCCACCTTCCTCGGCTCACCTCTTTCACACCATGAGGCCACAAAGCTCCATTGATCTCCCTCTTGCAAGCATTACTATGTTTTCCTCCCTTGTATGCCAAGGGAAAAGGTTAGTGTGTATGCATGTGTGTGTGTGTGTGTGTGTGTGAGAGTGTGTGCATATGCTTGTGCCCATATCTCCATCACCCTATTATCTCTTTCCCCACATATCCAAATGTCACTACATCTTTCTTGCAAATGTCTTCTTGTGTGAATGCACGTGTGTCTTCTTTATATGCATATGTGTATGTGCGCACCTGCTTTTCATTCTTTGTGTATGTGTGTACTTTTGCTGAATTTACTACAAGTCGTGTGTGAGCATGAGGCTGTGAATGAGTGTGTGTGTGTGTGTGTGTGTGTGTGTGACCAGATCGTGATGCAAGCTAGCCTCACCGTGCTCCCAGTGGTGCCGGAGCCTGAGCTCAGAGGCCCCGGCGCTTAGCCCTGGTGTCGATAAGCGGCCGCTCTTCAAAGAGCGATGAGGAAAAATGGCTCGGCCCTGTCAAAGTCGGACAAATTCCCCGCTAACACCCTGAGCCTCGCTGCTCGAACAGTTCAAAGAGCGGAAGAGAGGGAGGAAAAGGAATATGAGGGAAAGGGGCCAGCGGGTTTATATGCATATAGAATGTGAATATACATATATATATATATATATATATATATACGTATACACATGTCTATAGCTCTTAAGTGTTTAAAAAGCTCTGTTTAGTAGCACATTTGACAAAATAACATTCTATAAAATGATGCTCATGTCAGTTAGTGTCCACTAAAAGTATCAGTGGGCACAAGATACATATTATTATACAATAGGCTGAGCAGGAACCAATCAAGTTGCATGAGTGGCCTTAAGTTGATATTGTACAGAAGAGATGGAAAACGGAGGAAGGACTGAGCTGATCAGCGTCGGGACAACCTCAAGCATTATTTATTTTATATGTACCACGGATGAGATTTATTCTATTCACTCGTTAATTTCTATTCATTGCAGCGATCACCATATTAATTGTACTTAGGGATAAACCAGCAATTTTGCATACAAAGACCAGTTTGTGCTCATGTGGAGGGTTCTCAGCCAGTACAAACTGTTGAAGAATGTCTTTTGTGACTCTAGAGGAAGTCAAGGAAAATAAACGTGATGATTTCATGAGGAGTGTTTCCATCCACCAGTTTTCATTTGCATTTTCTGGAACGATGGGGAAATAGTAACATTCCCCAAATGAATACATGCAGGGCCGGCTCCTGGCATAGGCGACATACGCAGTTGCCTTGGATGCTTAATGTAAGGGGGGGGGGGGTTAGGGCAGTGTTGCCAGATTAAATTTTTCAGACATCTTGAGCAACTTTCTGACAATAAAAGCAGCTAGCAGATTTTATTTTTTATTTTTTTATAAAATATTGACTAATTTCAACACTTACTGAAATGAAACCATGTGAGTTTACTGGGATAAATCACTATTTTGTGGAGCTGTTAACAACTTACACACATCTGAATTGTGACCCAGACTACACACTGACGCCAAAGAGGTTGGAAACCGCTGGTGTAACCTTTAACAAAGCATTGTGTTTTAAAATCGTAATCTTTAAAGGAGCTAGAACACCAACTCCTAGTCTCGCCTTGTGCACCAAAGCCCAGAATGGACAAACCAAACACTCGCTCTAGAGAGGGCTTTTTGCGTTTTTACGCTACTTGGAGGCCAACGTGGATTCTTAGAAAGGGAAGGATGAGGGGCGGTCAGGCGGTTATAATATGCAACCTCAACGCTAGATGCCACAAAATCCTGCACACCATATCCTTTAACCATGTCTTCAATAACGGTTCGAGAAATAATTTCAAGCTATAACTTGCCTGATTTGTGACTGGGGAGCTGCAGCACCACTCCATACACAGAAAAGCCTGTGCATTTCCCTCTGTGTGCACGTCTTCTGTATCCTTTCACTGAAAGATACATAATTAAGTAAAACACAATATCATTCATAAAAAAAAGGGCAGTAATGAAACTATAAATATCTACATCACTGTCTTTGTATTAGGTGGAGTCCCACTACGCGCTGCTAGCATCAGACCGGCTCTGACCGACCACCAGCACATTCCCAGTAGCAGCACTATCACAACAGCTCCAGTCGTACAGCTCACTTTACCACCGGTCCTCCCAGTGGTGCGCACAGTGGCTGCCAGTGTGCAGCATCGTCTGCCTCCAGGAGACGAATCACTCCACAAAAAACGCAGACGAAATGACCGGCAAAGCTTTCGCCTGCCGGAACAAAGAAAGACACGATGTGCAGAAGTTGTAGAAGAAGAATAGAGGCGGGGGGGGGGGGTTAAAAAACGTGGCCTCAGCAACTCCACTTTTTCTTTTTGTCGTTGGCATTAATTCGTTCTTGAGAACAACAAACGATTCTCACATGCTCTTGTGAGAATTTTTTTTTTCTTTTATCAGCCTCTCAGACATTAATTATATATTTATATATAGAATATGCAAAAAGAGCTGAGGAATGTTGGGAAAGGCAAACTGATTAAAATTTAAACAATGCAGAAAATCACTCTGTTACCTAAAGGGATCCTACAATACATCTCTCTAGTTTTTTTTTTTTATCTTTATCTTTACTCCCTCTCTCCCTCGCCGCTTTCATTTTTTTCTTTTTTTTTTGGTTGCATATTTCTTTAAAGCAGTCTGCTCTGCAGGCACGCATGCTTCCCAGCCCACAGACAGTGGCAGAGTGTGTGTTCTGCATATGTCTGTTCTCCCTCTGTGTGTGTGTGTGTATGTGTGTGTGTGTGTGTGTGTGTGTGTGTGTGTGTGTGTGTGTGTGTGCAGCAGCATCCAGGCTATTTGTCATGGCGTAGGCTGTTTGCTGGGTCAGTCCAGATAAACTAATGTGTCAGTGCAACGGGGCTCCGCCGCTGACCAGAGCGCCTGCAATATGCAAAGACTTTGAATTATTTCTCTGCCCCGTGGTTCCCCCGCCGAACACCATGCAAAAAGTAGAAGGGAAGAAGATGAAGGGGGAGGAAAGGGAGGGAGGGGATGAGAGAACACGACTGGGAATAAGGAGGGACAGAGAGAAAAAAGAGAGTGAGATATTGGAGGGCAGCGAGAGAAAAAAAGAGAAAAGGAGGATTTGGGAATTGTTTATAAGGAGGGAGTTGCAGAGGAGGAGGAGAGGAGCAAAAACATGGGGAGAAAGATAGAGTGAAGGAGAAACGCACAAGAAAAATGGCGGTGGGGGCCAGTTTGTGCCAGTGTTTGCCCTCAGGGAAAGCATTAGCCAGCCTTTGAAGAAAGACAGAGAGGCCTTACACTAACACTCGCAAGGTCACAAGTTCACCGGTCGCACTGATTGCTTTGAACACGTGTGTGTCAGTGTGTGTGTGTGATCATGGGCAAATGTACGTGGGTACCTATTGATGATCTAAAGCACTTAGTAGTAGATCAAAGTCAAAAAGCGAGAGACATGTTAATTAAAATCTGAAACTGAAGTGAAAGCACAACGTATGATACATCATGTGAACTGAGTCACGGGCAAACACTTCACCATCGACGACCGTCTCCTAAATATATCACTCACCAGCTTTACCACTGTTGTTTACCTCTTCGCTGCTCAGTTGTTCAATGTAAACTCCTGATTGTGATGTTTCCAACTGCACTTGAAGGCAGTGTGTGTTTTGGCTAATGACTGTAAGACAGAGTCCACTTGTGTTTAATGTTGGGAATCGAAATGCATTTTAACTACAAAATGGCGCAAAGGGCAAAAGCAAGTGTGTCAGCTAGCTTTATCCAATCACTTCATCTATTATCCATACTGCTTATCTGTATAGGGTCGGAGGGGGGGGGCTGGAGCCAATCCCTGCTGACATTGGGTGAGGGTGGGGTACACCCAGGACAGGTCGCAGTCTATCACGGGGCTTTTGCTACTTTCAGACCAACGCAAAAAAGTGAATACACTTGCGTCCCCATCTGAGCACCCATGCGTGTGCTGGTCTTAAAATGAGGTGTGATTATGGCACATTGTTGGCGCATTGCTATCTAAAGACATTGGAAAGTGACGTCACCCACAGGTTTCTGAAGAGCGGTTTTTGAAGCTCAGAGTGAGCTGCTCCACCGTCACCATCTTGGCAGTGCCTGACTCCACATGACACCTGGCTATTCTAGAAATGGGCAAAGAGGTGGGGGGGGCGTGTGTTAAACTGAGACTTCGGTGCATTTCAGCTTGTGGCAAGCATACGCTCACCCACCTGTCACTCAAAGAGGCCACGCCCTAAGCCTTCTTAAGATGCAAAGAGGTGAGTTATATAAAAATTCACCCCCAGTACAGTCGTCATGAAGGAGGAAATTATCTGTAGAGACTAAAACTGTTTTTTGTACCAGGTTGTAAACATGTTTATTTCTGCTGTAAAGTTGGACATTTCAACATGGGAGTCTATGGGGACTGACTCACAGTTGGAGCCAGACTCTAGTCATTAGAGTAACTGCAGTTTTTGGTACTTCCCTGTTACACACAAGCAGTGTGCCACAGTATTTCCCATTCATCACCTAGACTAAATTTTTCCCACCACAGTTTCATAATGAACTGAAAATGTTTTTTCACATAATATAACATAAAAGATGTCTAATGTTGTGATTTGTGCTGTTGCTTCTTTGTAGAGCTACAGCTAGTGTGTCCGCTCTAACCTGTTAATGAAAACCACCATGTTCCACAGCTGCTACGCAAGCCACCGTGTCCCTGGTATATGTCATGTGATCATAATGGTCATTGTTTTATGTGTGTGCCACCTCCGTTTTCTTTTTGTCCAATAGTGTTAACAAACCAAGTCAGTCCGTGCATTTTGATCTGTTTTTTTTGTGCAGTCCGGTCAATGGTGCTGCTGCTCCATTGAATGCAACAAGTCAAACTTAAAAGAAGATATAGCTCACTCCCTACCATCAGATACCCGACCCTCTAACCTTCATAGGCATAGCAGCAATAATACGACCTGTGTGAGTGTACCAGCAGCAGGCGTACCAGACCTTTGTCATCATGGTAACAATAATAAACACACAGCCAAGGTTATGGAACGGTCATGAAGAAGAGAAACAACGTTGACTATTGGTTTCACATGGGAAATGAACAGCTGTTTCCTGTGTGAAAGTTAAACCATCCATCCACACCAGCCTCCTCCTCCTCCTCCTCGTCCTCCTCCTCGTCCTACGGCTGACTTTGTCACTGTATCCTACGTCACTTAATCTCCTGTGTTACTACCATCAGAATTTCATTCACCTAACAACAAAATGTAACTGTGGGTCGCACAAAGCTGCTTGAACAGACGACCCATGGGCTTGGCGAATGAGATGCCTGCTCATATGGTATCATTTACCCGAAAATTCAATGTTACTAATGTTGCACTGAATAACATATTTATTAAAGAAAAAATAAAACATAACAAAAAAAAAAACCAAACATGACCTTTCAGAATAAGAGTCTTGGTTCCTCTGTGTGATCCACAGATCACCTTGTCAGCAGTTTTCATAGGGATATTTCTTTGGAAGAAAATGGTTCCAATTAAATCCATTGTATTGTTGTGGAGGCAGAAATCTCTCACGTATAACACAAAACAACAAAATCTATCAGCATGGATGAAAGACACTAGGGGGAAGTTTGACAATATGCATACATTTTGCAAATATTAACCATTTAATCTAGGTTTTTAAGAGTCGGTCTAAATACTGTTTTTGAAGGTTTATCTTCCAGAGAATAAAATCAATCTTTGGGAAATCTTGGATTCTTTTAAGACGGTAACAGAACAACATATCAACTCTAACCCAAAGATGTTGGTACTGGCCTTCAAAAACCCACATGAGTCAAAGAAAAATGGCAATTTACCTCAAAGTTACTGTAACTTTGTAATCAGAGTAACCTTGAAGGCACATTTTTGTGTGCACACGCCTATACACCCACCCCTCCATCAAAACACACATACACAGCCATACAGATGCAAGCGATCATTATGGTCTTCTGTTTTGTCAAACCTCAGATTCGGCCTTTTTGCCTCTAGCTGACAACTGTATGAGGGGAGATTTTTTTTTTTCCTTCATTTTTGGCAAAGGATCAGACAAGCTGCACAGTGGCATATTAAAATGTCAGCTTAAAATGAAAATAAACAACTTAGGGGTGGAAAAAGGTTTTGCGATACTGTTAATATCACATCCACCCCCGGACAGACTTGGTAAGGCCCCGGGGCAGAGTGGAGATTGACAGGTGGGGAGGCTGGATCTCACAGCCGCAGGGGGGTTTCCCTGTTTGAACGGTAGGAGCTTTAGGTCTTAGTTTAAAAATCTAAGAATAAACAACGATAAGGCGCAAACTTCATTCTGGTGCACACACACACACACACACACACGCGCGCACACACACTGCGGCAAGAAATGAAAAATAAAATGGAAAGCTGTTTATATACATCAAATCACACAAACCTTTCTGTTGTCCCCTGTGACTGAAATATTATTATATATAACATTAGACTCTTAATGCTGAAATGCTGATGCTTCAACACTGCTTTCAGTCAGTAAGGTCAGAAGTACTGGGTTAATCTTTAACATATTTTTGCTTAAAGGTCCATATAGTATAAAGGTAGATGTCCATGTGTTGTGTGATTATAAAGCAGGTCTACGTTCTATATTTATACTGTGAAAGTATCAAAGCCTCAGTCCACAGAGAAATGCACACAGCCTGTATTCAGACACTGAGCCTTAAAACCAGCCGTCAGGACTAGTGGAACTCACCTCTCTCAGCCATGCTCCAAGCCCCGCCCACCTGGACCCACCATCCAACCTGACAGGATTTGATTTCTCTGAGTGTTTTTACCTGAAATCTGCTATATTTTTATTGGATCAATCGGAAAACAGTGAACCAATCAGAAGAGAGGCTCAGAAACTCCTCTCTTCTGTGTAGCGTACATACCTGGCCTGGCATCAGTCACAAGCCATTAAAGAAGTTCATTGTAAGGACATGCAGAGTTATGGACCCAAAACTGACACTTTGTTGCTCTTCCCACCATCAAACTATCAAATTGATCGGAAACAGAGACAAAGGACCCTCCTCCCACAAACAGACCATGCTTTTAGCATGTCAAAGAGACAGAACCAGACCAAAGGTCAAAGGGTCAGCTCCAGAAGATCAACCAGTGGACACCAGGCGACTGTAGAACATCTCCAGTTTGTAACAATAAGACTCTGTCTAATGATATTTGATTGTTTCTTATATAGAATAAGTAACACCAAAAGGTCTGATTATCACTAAGGTGTTTATCCTGGCATCTCTGTGCCATGCATGAATACACAGACACACACACACACACACACACACACACACACACACACACACACCTTCCTCTGTCCCTCTCTAGATAAGAGTCATAAACTACAACCCACATTCCAATCCTGGGTAGTGACCTGCAGAACTCTCTTCACAGACACAGATCTGAGGAAGAATATATATATTTAAATATCTAACTGTTCCCTAACTCATGAAATTTTCCTATGCAATGTCTTTCATGTGACCATACTGTCAGCATCCTTCACACGAGGTAACACACACTGCATCACATCCAGGATGTCCATATTATTATTATTACAGTCGAAGAACTGCTGTGTAATCCACATTTATAGACTATTAGCTTTGGGAAATGTTTATATTGTTGTTTGATCAGTTAACCACTTGTATCATGATTAATTCCAGGTTTGAAGGATGTAATATGAAATCAACACTCCTATTACTCCTCTCTGCCATTATTAGTGCAAGTAGTTTTATTTGTTATTTCACTTAATGTTTTGTGGTCATGGTGGAAGACGGATGTGAAAGTTTATAGGTAAACTAAAGAATTAAACTATTCAAAAGTTACGTGGAAAATTACTCTCTTCTCCAAGTGGAAACACAGGAGAAGACGGGTGACACCCCTGAAACATGCGCCAGCCCCCAGGGGATAAAACAGTCCTGATCAAATCACACATTGCTAAAAGCTAGAAGAGGCTAGAGCGAGAAGCTAGAGCTAGAAAAATGATGCAGAAAACTAGAAGCTCAGAACTTTGCTCAAAGCTCAGAGTCCCGGCTCAAAGCCCGGCTCTGTAGCCATGTAAACTCTTAGCGCTAAGCTGCTCGCTACAAACTCATGGCTCTTAGTCATTTTTGCACTTGATGGTTTTGTCCACGTCCTTTATTCTTTCTTTGCCACAAGCTCCAAGTAACATTCTTTTTGTTTACATGCATGATCTTTCAATTTTATAAGCCAAGTCAAGACCAACTGAACCAAAACAACAGAAGTGCCTCAGAGTTTTTATTTTTGAAGATTTTGGACAGTTTAAAGTCATCTGGTCAACACCAGTCTCCTCTAAAGTTATCCAGTTAAAGTGAAGAGCATTAGAGTTTATTTCGCATCAACCCGCAAGAGACACCAGCAGATAACACATCTGTATGACCGCCTGCAGAGAAGCCGAGCAGAAATCAAGAGAGCCCGAGACAGAAAGTCTCCTGGCAAACTCCACCGGAGCTGAACCGCTGACACACCGGCAGAATCCGTCATCGTGATAACGGGACACGGCCTCCAGGAGAATCCACCTAGATCCCGCGTATCCAGGGTTACCATGGCAACCACAGCCACCTTGGTTCCAGCCAAGGGTCCTCAGCTACAGCGCAACTCACAGTAGGCCGGTCTTAACACTCTGCTCATGACTGGGTTGATGTCAAAATATAGTAATATTTAATTGTAAAAGTATTAATTCATTGTTGTCCTCCCAGAGGACTGGTGCCCCATTTCAACTAGAGTGAATTCAAAACTATGGCGTTGACGCTACATCTGACTCACCATCCTGTTGTTCCAAGAGCTCCAGAGAGAAGCCCGAGAGAGGAGATGTAAAACTACACTGAGATGGTTTTTGGTTCTTAAAACCACAAATAAATATTCTTATGGATTAACACTTCAAAATAAAAGACAGGAAAGGTGTAAAATACGGGACCTTTAATATAAAATCTTAATCTGACTGGTAGCCAGCTGTCATTTAAATTTCCCTGTGAAATGTAACGAACTAAAACTACAATTTAGCATAAAATCCAATCCTTAAGTAAATGAACTTACTTTTCACCCCTGGTATTCATAATGCGTTATGAATGTTTGAAAATGTATTTATATAAGCAGTGACATAATTAAATGCATGCATTGCATGAATGTTTTTGTGAGAGGTTGTCAAAGTGATTCTCTATGTGTGGGTTGGGACCCTCACAAAAAGGTCACAAGATGATTAACAGAGTAGGAAATCGGCAAAATTACTATTACTTTTTTTTTACTTTTCTCTAATCTTTGTTTTTATTTTTATTTTTTTCCTTATTTTTTTTTATTTTTTTCAAAAAAAGGATGGGAATCACAGTATGTAACTTATATAATAAAAGATTAATTTTGAGAGAGTCATTTTAAAAAATTAAAGTTTTTAGTGTAACTTGAAAGAAAAATGTTTTCACTGCCATGACTGAATTACTGACTAATGAGCTGGGATTACTTGCCACACTTCCTGCAGCTGCTTCACAGTAAAAGCCTTGAAGCAAGAGAACTGCTTGTGAGATTTTATTGTGAAACAGCTGCAAGAATTGTTTAATTATGATTAATGGGGGGAGCTTACTATTGTAGAAGTCCACTACTGTTGGTCTGAATCCAATATATGTGAATATTTGTTTACATTATTTTATTCATTCAGCAGATCACTTAGAGTAGAGTAAGGTGAAGAGCTGTGGGCAACTTCAGATCTTCAACAGATGGTTT
The DNA here is from genome assembly GCF_021018895.1 of Seriola aureovittata. Classification (NCBI taxonomy): domain Eukaryota; kingdom Metazoa; phylum Chordata; class Actinopteri; order Carangiformes; family Carangidae; genus Seriola; species Seriola aureovittata. Next base: position 3,446,557 of record NC_079377.1, read on the forward strand.
GTAATCAAAGTAAGCAAGACTTTCTTCATCACATGCATTTACTGTACATCACCTCCCAGGAATGTTCGTTCATGTGGCTGTTTTTGTTTTAATTTGACTAATTTGTAGTTAGTCACTTTTTTGCTTAATTACTGCTTTTCATCAAGACGAAATTCACAAGTTCAAATGTAAACTCACCTCCGGAGGCCTTCGACAAACTAATGACTAAATGATGACTTTTACTGACAAAGGCGCTTTAATCACCTCCATGCCTCCACCCTCATCTCACCAAAACACCCCTCTCTGAAACAATAACCCAACCTGTTAATGCCTGCGGTGCCTGCTCACTCTACACCGCATACATCCCTTCCTCCTATTGTATAAATATATGATTAACTAAAAAAAGACATCATTTGTTTGGCTCGGTGCGGTCCCCGAGCGCGTTGTTTTGGCCCCATGTACAACACAGAGAGTGTTTGTTGGCGTTAACTAGCACACGTGTCGAAAATAAACACCTCGCTTCGACAACGCTCCATTAATAACACGCCTTTCGCTTTGTTGCCCGCTTGTTTCTGCTGCTGCTGCGTTTTGTTACTTCGCTGTCTTACTTTCCCTGTCTTTTGTAGTGCCTGTGTGTGTGTGTGTGTGTGTGTGTGTGTGTGTGTGTGTGTGTGTGTGTGTGTGTGTGTGTGCAGTATGCTTTGGTTGCTTTACCTTGCTTGTAGTATGAATATAGAGATGCAAAGAGATAGGAGTGCACAAACACATGCACAGTAATCAGAAGATGATCAGATTGTGCACCTGAGCTGTGGACAAGAATAGAGTGTGTGTGTGTGTGTGTGTGTGTGTGTGTGTGTGTGTGTGTGTGTGTGTGTGACTTCAACTTTTTCCTGAGCATCACTGACTCCCACGCTTTCTTGTATGTATATTCCATGTATGCATATGTGAGACTAGTTTCGCAGCTCTGGAGTGCATCAAATCCAACAACAAAGGGCAGCCAGGATCATCCTTTCCTTGCAAGAAGTTTACATTAATCCTGGAAATCTTTGCATATGCATCCTTAAAATGTGATTGTGTATGTGTGTGTTTGCATCCATGTTAACCCCAGCCAGGTTATTTTGGGTGGCTGGCATTCAGAAAAAAAAAAAAACTTCCAGAATGTCACAAGAAACAAATAACCCTTGGAAATTCACCGGCCCCCCCTGTGAACAACACACACCAACAACAAAAAAAAAAAAGAAGAAGAATATGAATATGCAAATGTGTTAGAGAGAAGTGAGTGCTTGTTTGAAGAACTGTTGCTTTTGTTTCTAGCAATTAATAGCACAAACAACTGCTATGTCTGTCTGTCTCCTTCTGTCTGTCTGTCTCACTCGGGCTATAAATATGGTTAGCAGAGTGGATACAGCTCTCTCCTCACCCAGCTCCCCGGATGGATTGAGATTAGCAATGGAAATGGAAAATACATAATGCAATAATAATAATGCTAGTCAGATGGACGGATTTGGAATAACCAACAATTCGAAAACGAAAAAGGAAAAAAAAAAAAAAGACATGATCAGCTTCTGAATTGTTAATAACTCCTTCGCCTCCAAAGATTCAAAGATTATCTCTTTCAAAGTTTTTATGTAAAAAAAAAAAAAAAAACTTTTTTTTTCTTTTATGGCTTCGTGCGAGTGAAAGCTGAGAGAGCAGACGAGCCTTCTCTCCTCCCTAATGGAGGCAACATGGATTCACCTTCTCGGCTCAAACCACATAGATCTAAACTTCACAACTTGAGTGAAACATAAAAAATGTGTTTTGGCTCTTTTAGCCCTTTGATATTTAAAATAAAATATTATTCCAAAAAATGTTATGTAAGTATGAATGACGACTGTACCTGAAACTATGTAGATATTTGCTTACGGTTATTCCCTTTTAAAATCAGTATTTAGGGTCTATTGTTGTTCTTTAAACTTCTGTTACTGAACCCTGAGGAATGGGTCTCAGTTGTGCTTTAATTTTTTTAAAAAAGGATCCGTCTGCAGTTTTGCCCACTTCATATTACATCAGCCATGCTAACTAGCTGCTAGCGGCTGTGTAGGACCTGCTGAAAAGGAATAAAAACACACAGAGGCGCTGATAGTGACGGGAGCACCAACCCGCGAGGGGGACGCGACAGATCCATTTTACCAGTGTGCACGGCGGCTAGCAGCTCACTCTCAGTCCAAACAGAGCGGCACTCTCATCTACTGGCAAAGAGCTGGAGGAAGTGGTGGGGGAGATGGATGTTGGGGCAGCTCTGCATAGACTGCTGCCCTGCTACACCAAAGTGTATGTTGCTGCTGCTGCTGCTGCTGCTGCTGATGGAGCAAGATGCAAAATCACCAAAGTGATTGCATTTCATCTTGAATGGAAGAGACATATCTGGACTGTATTCCATTGTTATCCTTCCTCTAGTTGTTCATGCCTCATGATGTTACTGGCTGCACAGCTGTGACTGAGCTATGGCTGATTGTGAAGCATATGAAATAACTAATGCTAGTTAGCCAATAAAAGATAAACTTTGTGCTATGGTTTACTCAAGCTAATGGCTAAAGATGTGTGCAAATGAATGGGTAACAAATGCAAATTTTATTCTAGGAGCACAAGTTTAGGTAAAGATGCATTTGCTAGTAGCTAGTTACAGCTCACGTCTGTACAGTCGGCTGCTTGTAGCAATCCCCGGCTGCACAAACAGTCCAGCGGTTTGAATGTGCATAAATAAAGTGAGCTAAAAGGTCCCTTGTGCTCAGTCTGAATGTAGGCTACCTTCGCACCATTATTTAATCAAAATTCAAGCTTCTGAACCAGTAGGAGTGTTATTTGTGATCTTGAAAAACAGCTCAGACACCTCAGTGCTCATATTATGGCAGATAAACAGCAGAGTGTGGTGAGGACATGCCCTGTCACATTTCATGAGAAGCTGAGTGCTGAGAGAACAGGGCATCTGTCCGCCCTGCACAGGCTACTCCTCAAATATTAATAATGATAATGAGCAAAGGGCTGACCAGGCCCGGGGCCCACAACTAGCATCCCCTTATTAGAATAACCCCTGCAACTCTCTATGTCACACACACACACACACACACATGCACTCAAGTGACTACGGGCACGAGCACATGACAATATGACAGGCAATATGCACATAACTGTATATGCACACGCAAATGTATGCAAGCCAACAAAGACATATTATTCAAAAGATGGCTAATGTGAATGCACACAAACACACACACACACACACACACACACACACACACACCAATTGGACAGACATGCAAATGGACACCCAGTGGGACTGAGAGGAGGATTCCCCTCTGGCCAAAAAGCCCATACTCTCCATCACCCCCACCAGCCCCCTCGCCCCCATACCCTCCTGACCCATGTCACACACAATCAGCCTCCCAGTCCAACACACACACTTCAAGTCTCCCTGTCTGCTTCCAACACACCATATTACCCCGCTGCACACACGATCTGCATCTCTCCCACGCATCCAGACGCACACACACACACACACACACACACACACACACACACACACTGAGACATGGCGGGTGCCCTGCCTCACCCCTGGACCCCGTCGGTCATTAGTATGGAGGCCTGTCTGTGTTTGTTTGGCTTCTAATGGACCATTTAAATGCAGAATATTCACAGCAGACAGGGCCATCCTCGGGGACAGAGCGCACAGAGGCCTGAATATGCTTCGGCTCCATTATCCTGGAGGAAGTTATCCTTATTATCATCACACAATGCCACACTGACTGGCAATGAGTTTGTGTGCTCTGGCCCTCAGCTGGCTCCCTCCACTCTTCATGTACGGCTGTGAATGGCGGCTTCCAGGTTTGACCACCAGAGCCCTACAGCACCTGCAATACAGCCTCCTTTGCCCCTTACCGTTATCCATATAACACAGTATGTAATAGTATATATTTTATTAAACATATTCACAGTTTCCCTGCTCTTTTCTGCTGCTGTCCCTGTTTTCTGTCAGAGATTTATGTCACACGACCTAAAATTATATTTGTTTTACGAGATGGGTCCTTTTTTTTTCACAGGTTCAGCCATCATTCTTGCCACTTACCTTTTATTTTCTTTGCTGAGTTCTGGGGATTTCATGACATCCAGAAAGCCTCTGTTTCATCATACAAATACCAAAAGTCTTACTCACTCTGCTCCTTAAAGTCTCTGTTGCATTTGGCCCACTGGCTTCGTGGTGCAGCCTTGATCTGCTGTAGTTGTTGTTTTTCAGTATAAATTATACCATAATAACCAAAATTTTAGGCATGCTCATTTTTTTGTTCCACAACAAGGCTTTTTTTTTTCTTTTTCTTTTTCTTTTGTTCCTCAATCCATCCACAATTTATTTGATGTTTTGCAGCTGTAAATTGCTCCTCTGTTTTTCTCTCTGACAATAGTGAACAAAGTACCCCCCCCCCCCGAACCAAACAATTGCTTAATTTTGCAAAATGAAGTATCTGAAGTTGACTTTCCATTTTTCTTCTTTATGGTTAACAACAGTCTTTTCCATTTTTATTGAATATTCTCAACACATCTTAAAAACTGGACAGATTTAACACATCCTTTTCTCTCGCTTTCCCTCACTTTCCCCACTCATTTTTCCAACGTCATCTCTCACCATTTTTGTGTATTTCACTCACTTGGCTTGCATTGATTGGCTGAGTAGCATCATGTGACCAGTGCTGTAAAGGCTAGAAACGCTGCACCGGTTAAAATAATTGAAAATAATTTATACGTTATAAAGCCGGGTCAGGATAGGACAGCGCCTGGATCTGGATCTGGACTGCGGTCTGCCTTTTAGTGACCTCTGGTATAGACTGTCATCACAGAATGCTATATCAAAGATATTGGTAAACAGAGACTGTATGACCTTCAGGATTCAGTCTTTTGAGAGGATATGACAAAAGCTTTACCCACTGTACAAACTCTGGACCTGTGGCTCATGAGCAACTGTGAAGGGTAAAGAAAAGAGAATATTAGATTGACACAATGAAGTAGACTAGCACAGTATTATCCGTCTGGATTTTAATGATTGTATATTTTGGTTATGGCCTTCAGAACTCCACTTCAATCAAACCCAAATCTTGAGATGAATACTGCTCTTTTTATTATCCTTAGCCACAGGCAGATACTGTATGTCTAATGCAGGACATCAAGTCTGGCCTGGTTATTTCACTCTGCTCTCTAATGGTGTTGTCATTTGTGTTTGTATTAGTGGATGTTTCAAAGTGCTGTGAAGCCTCGGACGGAGAGGAGGTGTTGCTGTCCAGTTAACGTCTCTCACAGCAGATTCTGTCTGTCTGTCTCTTCGTCCTTCCTCATGGTTAATCTTATAAAAATGAGAGAGACTTTGGCAGGAGGCCGAGCAGAGTGCCATCCTCTGCCGCCGGCTGTAGATTAGCATAATGTTTTAGAGTTTAACGTGTGTGCCTGTAAATTGTGTGTGTTGAGTGGGAGTTTGGGTTTGTGTACGTTTTCTGTGTGTGTGTGTGTGTGTTTGTGTGTGTGTGCTTGTAAGTGAGGTGTTGAAGTGTGCAAATATGTATGTGCATGTACGTTTTCCTGTGTGTGTGTGTGTATGTGTGTATGTGTGTGTGTGGTATGTATGCTCAGTGCTCTCAGGGGAGCGGTGGTGGTGGTGGAGGAGGAGGGCTGGAGGGAGGCTGCTGGCCCAGCGGGAGGCTCCAGATGTGGGGCTACTGAGCTGACAGGCCTGGGCCCCTCTGGGCGTATGTGTGCCAACCACAACCTCTCTCGCTTTGCAGCAGCCCCTTCTGCGGTCTGGTTATGGTGTATGGAGAGAGAGAGAGAGAGAGACTTTGGGTTATGAAAAAGGAGAAAAAAGAAGAAGAAAGAGGGGAGGTTGGGGAGAAGGAAACCAGAGAGAAAGTAAGCTTCTCTCCAGGCTGATATCTGTTGCTTTGGAGCAGTGCGATGCAGAAAGTAGAGAATCTGATTTATGATTCAGAAGTTTAGATCCCTAGAACTTTTATTTTTCACATTCAGTGATCCAGGAGGAGTTGATAGAAGTAGAGATTTCCATTACTCAGCCCACTCTGTTAAAGCTGCTCTTCAACAAGCCTCCAAACCCACATCCTCTATGTACACTCGCCATGCCTGTGATTAGGAACACCTGTGCACCTGTTTATTCATGCAGTCAGCCAATCATGTGGCAGCAGTGCAATGCATTAAATCCTGCAGATACAGGTCAGGAGCTCGTGTTCTAGTCAAACATCGGAGTGAGGAAAGATGTGACTTTGACTGTTGCATGACTGTTGGCACTAGAAACTGAAACTGTTGTCCTGGATTTTCACACACAACAGTTTCAAGATTTTTTATTCAGAATGGAGCCAAAAACAAAAAAACATCCAGACAGCAGCAGCTCTCTGGATGTTGTTGATGAGAGAGGTCAGAGGAGAATGGACAGACTGGTTGGAGCTGACAGAAAGGCTACGGTCACTCAGATAACCAATCTGTACAACAGAGCAGAAATACTTCAGAATGAACAACATGTTGACACCTGAGGTAGATGGACGAAAACAATGACCCAACCTGCCTTGTGTCAACAGTCCAGGCTGTTGGTGGTGGAGGAATGGTGTGGGGAATGTTTTCTTGTGACACTTTGGAGCCTTTTAATACCAATCAATCATGGCGCAGTTGTATGGCTATGCTTCCCTCCAAAAGAAAAAACTCCACCCCACCCCTCACCCCCAGTCTCCAGACCTGAATCCAGTAGAACACCGTTGGGATGTGGTAGAACAGGAGATTGGCAGCATGAATGTGCAGCTGATGAATCTGCAGAAACGATGTGATGCAGTCATGTCAACATGAAGCAGAGTCTCAGAGGAAGGTTTCCAAGAACTGAGGTTGTTTTTGAGCGCAAAGTGAGGAACTACCGAAACAAACAGCTCAACGTTTTAGGAAATTTGCTTTCTTAAGAAGGTTGATGCTCACATTTCTGTGCTTTATTACGGCATAAAAACTGGACGCATGGAGAATTGTCATGTAAAAATGACAATTTGTAGTTTTATTAGTCACATCGAGGAAGTAACATCCAGAAACAGTGACCTCTTAAAGCCTGTCGTTACTGTGAGGTTAACAAGCAGCGGAGATGGAGTTTTTTCTTTTGGAGGGAAGCATAACCATACAACTGAGCCCAAGTGATTGTTACTGTAAATGAAGATTCATTGGCAGCTAGCTAGCCAGCTACGAAGACACAAAATGCAAATAAGACAACTTACCAGAAGACATATTCCTATTCTATTAGCATGCTAGCTGCTACCTATCTCTAGCAATTGTGTCAAGCTTGCAGGCCCTGGATCAGTCATATCAACCCTCTCAGCCAACTTCTGGTCATAACTGTATCTCCTGACATAAGCAATTTAATGCCTTACACTATTCATTACTGTAAAAAGTAATCACACACATTTATCAACACAGTAGTTCAGCGACAGTGTTTGAAATTGGCCCAGTCGCACACACTCACAGCAAATGTGTTTAGTCCAATTAATTTTCCCCTTGTAGAGTTTTTTCAAACAGTCCAGCTTTTTTTCTCTGAAGAATGTTTCAGTTAAAAGCTGTTTTTTCTGAATCAAGGCCAGTACTGGACTGTAATCCCAGCGATAGCTAGGAGAATCTTGACTCAGAAAAGTTAATAAATACTCCAATCCTTAAATGTTGCCCTTGAGCAAGGTACTAAAACCCCAACCCCTCCAAACAAACTGCTCCATCATCACCGTTAGACGCTGTGGCTTTACTGGGCAGCTGTGAACTTTAAATGTGTCCAAGAATGTGAAAATACAACACGGCGGTGTCGACGAACATCTAGATCACAGTGCTTATTTGAATTTCCCTGGAAAAAAAAAGGTTGCACACATTATCAAAGCAATTCATGGACTGTCGCCTCTGTGGCAGCAGTGGTGGGTTGTCTTACTAATTCAGTAGCATAGTGTAGCAGAGCGAACTGCAAATACAAAGCTTTTCTTTAAAACTTTTTTTTTTTTTTTACAGTAATAACCCCTCATAATCTTCTGTGGGAGGTCACGTTCAAAAACCCATGTGCAAAAGATTGCTCCCAGACACTAGTGCAGATGTATGCAGTTTATAGGCCTATATGTTCAAACAAACACACACAAATACAGCTGCTATAAAACACACACACGCACTGTTGTGTGGTGTTTGTTGTGTACAGTGCTGTGTCAAGCCTGGAGCAGTTCTTCCAGTGAATGCTATCTGCTCTTATCTGTATGTGTGACTGGCCTGGTAACACTGGGCCTGCTCCATATGCCTTATCACTAGGACAGGCAGCAACCCCCCGGACACACACACACACACACACACACACACATGCACAGACATATGTGCACAGATACACAGGCAAAGGCAGTGGTAGAAAACCTGCAAACTATCAGAGAAATGATCACCTTGAGTACACATGAACAGGGAGGTAAAGCAGTGAAGATGGTGACTGAAAAGGTTAGCTGCACTTCACCTCTGTTAACCACAGCTCCAGCAATAAAATAGGCCCATATCTCACTTATTGTTGGCGGTGGTCATGTTCGAGTACATTTTGCAAAGAAGTAAGGAGTTCCCCTGGTAACACTTCAGGTTATAGACTGCATATGTTTGCCAAGGCTGCACAATAATTTGAATCTGGTATTAAAAGACAGCCATTAGCAATTATGGGTCTCCATCTGTATCTATTTTTGCATTAAAATAAGCACATGATTTACAATCATGGGGCATTTGCTACATAGTAGTACAATAAAAATAAACAAGTTGGAGGAACAATGATCAGACTGTGATTTATCAACCAGGCCGAGGCTAGCTAGTTAGCACGCTAATTTCCGTAGAAGAAAAGACGTGACGGAAATAGAAGCAAAACAAGACGGCTCTTGGTGAGTAAATGAATGAAGTTTGATGCTGAACTTGCAACTTTCTTCTACGCTGGTAAGTAAACAGCTTTTAATGCTAACGTTAGCTATGTAGCAACAGCAAAAATTACAAATAGAGTCAGTTTACCCAAATAACCAAACTTCCATTGTGATACGGTGGACAATAGGCAAGCAAACAATTGGAGATATCACACAATACACATAACTTTGGCAGAGGTACAAATGATGCTTCTTAAAAAAAATTCTCTAATTTCCTCAGTCTGATGCAGTGAATATATGGCAGAGGGGCAGGAAACCTCAGTTTACTGAACCCTGTATTTCAGATTTGTTAGCCACCCTGAACATATGCACTGGTTTTATATTTAGTTTCCAATTACTGTGAATGAAAGAGTTTGATAGAAAGAAATGGAAAAGAAAATAAAGGTAAACTCATAAGACACCATCTAAATAAGCAGGTTATGGGAGACTTGGTCAGCGTATCAAACCACACAATATAGATGCATTTACGGACACACACACACGTGTACTGCGTACTTTGTTGCCTCTGGTGTGCTGGAGATGGGCGGAGGTGGGGGGGGGGGGCAGTGCCTGGGGCCATATGGCAGAGACACAGACATTTACATAATGTCGTATTTTATTTAATTAGCCATTCTAAATGCAATCAAAAGCTGATGAGTGGCTCTGAGCTGCCTTGCTGATTGGCAACATGATAGCGCTCTGACCCCAAACACAGCCGCGCCGCATCCCAATGATGCAATATTGAAACCATCCCTGTGCTCCTACAGAAACCCAATTCACACACAAGAGTGTGTGTGCACGAGAGAGGCAAAGGAGAGGGACAGAGAGGGAGAGTGGGTGTTTGTTCATTGTTTTGTTATTGTGCGTAAGTGAGAGAGGGAAGTAACTTCATCATTTAGTAACTGAGAAGGGGCGAGAGAAAAAGGGCTTCTGCTAAAGTGACAAAGAAATTAAAAGAAAAAGAAGAAAGGAAGGATGGCGGGAAGGACAGCTGTGAGAGAAAGAGTGGGTCAGCCAGTGTGTGTCACATGGTTTGGGTTATATTTGGGGCGCTTGGCTGGCGTGATGGTCCAGGTGTGTGTGTGTGTTTCTGAGAAACAGGAACTAGACCAATAGACCAGTCCTTTAGGACCACCCTGCTCAGCCAAGTGTCAAACACACAAACACGCACACACAAACACACACACACACATACACACACACACACACACACACACACACACTTAAACTGCCATCCCAGAGAAGAGAAGCGTTGGTGGGTAGAGGGACTAGGTCCCCTTGAAGAGGAAGGAAGGAAGCAAGACCTAACTCTGTTAACACAACACTGTGAACACACACACACACACACACACACACACACACACACGAATGACTGCACAAGCTTGAATGCACATGTATAAACTTATCAAAGCACACACAATACAAGCAGGTGTTCATGCACACATCCACACACATCCACTCAGTCACACACATACACACAGACATAGCAGTGCTCTCAGCAGCAAGTCAAATAAACAGGGCGTTTGAGCAGGGCAGTCAGGTGCTGCATGGTTTAACAGGGCCAAAGTGTTTTAAAGAGGCTGCTGAAAGGTGCTCAATATGGAATGGGCTTTTTTTCTGTTGGAATAAATCACTCTTTGTGGTCCTCAGCTCACAAAACCACCACGTTAAAAGCAAAGTTGCTACAATACATAGTGTGAAACATTAGAGCTGATGCAGTCGCTGCCGCATGGCCCACCTTTGATAGAGTTGATAGTACATTTGAATATTAAATATGCAAATATCTGTACACAGTTTCATGGCCATCCATCCAATAATTATTCAGATATTTCAGGCTGGACCACAACAGTGGATCAACCAACCAACACTACCTTCCCCAGAGCCATGTTGCCAGCATGGCTAATAATACCACAGTCATATGGGATACGTGAATATTGGGCTACAACTCTGAAGCCCTGACAGTGGCCCCTGCGGACTGTATGTTCATTACACCACGCAAAATAGGTCAGAAGAAAAACAACTTGTTCAAATGTTGGAGTGTTCAAGTTGTTATTCTCTGAATCTCTGACCAATTAATTGTTCTAAACTCAAACGGTTTGAGCTGAAGGTCACGTGACAGTAGAGAAAAGGTCATGTGTCATTAAATTCAAAGGGGTTAATCCCCCCAGGAGCATGAATGTTCTTAGCTAATTACATAACAATTCTCAAATTAGATTATGGGATGAAAATCTTACATTTTTACATGAAGAATGCACCTCAGAAGAGAAAGGTTGTGCATGGTCCGAAATTGAAAGGGATCATCCTCGTAGGAACAATTCAAGATACAGTTTTTAATTATCATCATGCTCACAAGGTGTTTGATGAAATTACAGTTGAAGTTTCTCTATGCTAATCCCAAAAACCAAAAATTATATAAATGATTGAATAAAGCGAATAGTTCTGTATCACTTCCCAGACGGCAGCAGGGTGAATTGGCCGTGGCTGTGGCTGGAGTGATATTCTATGTGTTTTAGTGTCCTTTGGGCTCTGTTGGGCACCTCAACTCACACACTGATGCTCAGTAGATGGGTACCAATGATGTTCTGGATGGTTCTGGTCACCCCCTACGCCTTCCTGTCCTGGTCCGTGCACGTCCCATGCCAGTTTGTGATGATAGCTCCACTGTAAAAGTTAACAAGAACTCGGCACAGGATATTAGGCTTCTTAAGTTTCCTTAAGGTACTGTGTGATGTTGACACCCAGGAACCTAAATCTGTTCACCTGCTTCACATCATCTGATGCCAAAATCAATTAGAAGTGTAATACTGACGACAGCTGACATTGATTTTTTTTGTCAGTTTTAAGTAACCAAAATCCAAATCCTTCCAAATATCTGATACCAACGCCATCTTTACTGTAAAATACCGACATTTTAGTCGTGAGCAAAATACAACGACTGCTAAATGTCACACTGTCAATTTGCCAACGTTGGGTTTTGGAGTCGTTAGAGTCCAACATCTTTCTGGCGTTTCATTGATGCATGCTGGGTCGGTTTTGTAGACATTGAGCAGAAGGTTGACCTCCACAAGATTGCTGATTTCCTCCCCATGCGAATTCCCATCATTGTTTGTAATCCAGCCTTATGATGGTGTCGTTCGCAAACGATCGGAGCTCCAGTGTTGAGCACTAGATGGGAGGATGTGCGACTGCCAGTCCAAACTGTCTGTGGTCTGTTTGTGAAGAAGTCCAGTATCCAATTGCAGATTGTGGTCCTCAAGCCCAGAGTACTAGGTTTGCAAATCAGTTTAATAGGGGAGATTGTATAAATGCTGAGCTGAAATCAACAGCATTCTGTCGTAGGTGTCTGTGGATCTGTTGGTTCTGGATGCAAACTGCTGGGATGTGGTTTCAGAAGTAGCTACTTGAGAAGCAGCTTCTCAAAGCTCTTTATGAGAATGGGGGTGAGACACTGCAAACTTTATGTACAGGGATGGTGGTGGCCATCTTGAAACTTGTGGGAACACTCTCCTGTAATATGTAAGTAAGTAATAACATCAGGTAGCTGATTGGCACGTTTTTGTACACAAGTAGTGATGTCATCAGGCCCAGCAGGTTAGTTTATGTGGTCAGAAAATTACATGGTAAATGTACTCATTAAATTTTGGTATTTCATTTGTACAAGTTGGAAATTTATTGCTCAAATAAAAGGTCAAAAGGTCATCAAAGACATACAGGTCAGCCTCTGGGGATCATGAGTTCAACCATAAGTTTTTGAAATATCTTATTGTGGACAGAAGTGTTGGCAAGGGGAAAGAGTGACGTAATGGTGATGTGAGCTAAAAGGTCAGGGTGTCATGAAAAACATTAAAAGTCATCCTCTGGGAATCATGAATGTTCACACAAAAGCTTTAGCTTGCTTTGTACCAAAGTGAATGAACCCTGGCAACCATCACCTTCCTCAGACCCCTCTACCAGTGGGTTAAAATGGAATTAGAGCTCCCTGTCAGAAGATAACTTCATAGATCACATAAAGTACAATAACAGCAGATGGTACTGGTATGTTGGGTTTAACTGTCTCACCAACAGACATGCTCCCTTTTACCTTTTTTGCCTCTGTCACACTGAGGCTAACACGCACAAACACATGGTCTTCTGAGGTTCTGGTAGCCACTGCTATTGTTTGCAGAACCAGCAGGGTTGTGGTCATTGTGTTTTGGGAAAGAAGGGTGGTGGTGAGGAGGGTTGGAGGGGTGGGTGGTGGGTGGAGGGGGCTGTCTGGTTAGGAATTGATTCAGTCTGGGACTGAGACAGGGGTGGAAGGTCGTAGCCTTGGCGGTGACCCCCTCAGCCGTGACAGTGGAATGTGTGTGTGAATCTGTGCGTGTACAGTTTTCATAATCATCTCTAAGAATCTGAAGATAGATCGTTTTTCTGGTTGCACATGCACGCTGCATAAATGCTGCTTGTGATATTTGCATTCATACACGTTCTTTTTTTTTTCTTTTCTATATAGGTTTGCGTATCAGGAGGAGTGTGTGTGTGTGTGTGTGTGTGTGTGTGTGTGCGTGCGTGTGTGTTGGTCACATGATGAGGAGTGTCTAATTAGGACAAGAGGAAGCGCAGGAGGAGGTGCGGGGTCAGTCCAAAAGGAGAGAGGAGATCGATCAGGAAGGATACCCCCCACTGCCGCCACCGCCACCATGCTCGTCACCTGCTACAGATAACACACACACATGAACAGATGCAGTCCTCTTCCTATACTCCTGCACCCCAAACACACACGCAAACATCCAATTACACACACACACACACTTTTAATGTAGTTCATAATCTAGACAAATTTCAAGACACAGGCACACACGAACACACACAAACACACACACACACACACACACAAACTCAGCTAGTATCCACCCTGTTTACTGCACTATCTCTGGCAAAACCTAAGCTTCCTCTGCATTGACACGTGATAGACAAGCGCATTAACAAGTAAATGAATACAAAAGAGATGTAGGCACACAGTGAAGGACAAAACACTGTGCAAAATGACCTCAGCGTACACACACATGCGCTGCACACGCAAACACAAACACACACACAATCTAAATTACGGGTGCAAATTGGGTGAAGGGGGAGACGCAGAAGGGGGTTGGAGGCAACTGAAATGGAAGAGCTGGACTGATCAATACCGCTGGAGATTTTCCTCCCTCTACTCTCCTCTCAATTGTCATGCTCCCTCCAAGCAATTAAAGGCTCTGTGTCTCTCCTATTCACTCTACAGCCTATCTCTTTCTCTTCCTTTTTCTTTCCTTCACTTCATCCCTTGTTTTTCTTGTTTTTTTTGAAGCACAGTGTCGAGGTTTCTCAAAATGTCTCTCCCCGTCTCTTCTGTCTTTCACATTTTCTCCATCCCTTCATCAGTACAGAGACACATCTCTGACATGCATTCTACTGCAGTGCAAGCGAGCTAGCAGTAGTTCACAATGCAAATCAACATAAAAGTTTCAGTACAGTTTTAAAGTAGATGAACTTTGTCCTCTTTACTCCTGTAATTTCCTCTAAAGTGCATTTTTTTCTGACGGTCAAAACTGTAGGTATTGCCTGTGTGGGAACACCACATGTATCTTGCACGTAAGTAGGTTATAACAAGCCTTAAAAAAGAGTTTTCTGACCCATTCTGTGCTGCTGTACCCAACACCTGCACTTAACAGTACCTCTAAGTGAAAGAAAAAACAGTAACCATATCCTGTGACTAGCTCATGAAAAATGAGTCCTTAAAAAGAGAGCAGGAAACAAGGGTTGTAGAAAATAACAATAATCTTGGGTTGTGGAACCTTAAATTTACATAAGATGTGTTCATGCTGTAATTGTTCTTTGGTGGAATATGATCAGAATGTCACATTGAAATCATTCCCACTATAATTGGAGGTTTTTTTTTGCTGTCTTTGTGTCGTGTTTAATTTTGCCAACCTCTCTGTTTTATTCTGTGGAAACATTCCAAATGCAGAAAGCAAAAACTTTGAATCTTTTAATATTTAATACTATAAATTGTGAAATTTTGTTTGTTTGTTAGCTTGAATGTGACGTGATAAGGTTAGTAGGTGAACAATAATCTAGACAGATAGCTTTAAATGAGCTATTAGTAAGTTTTGCTATCGCTACACAGCTAATGTTAGCATTAACAGCTGTTTACTTACCAGTCTAGAAGAAATCTGCATCAAACTTCATTCCTTTACTCACCAACTGCTGTCTCCAGAGGTGAAAAGCAACAGCAACGTTAACTCTTGTTTCTTGTTTCATCTTTTCTTCTACTGAAGTTAGCATGCTAACCAGCCCCGACTCCCTGCAGCCTCCAACCTGCCCAGCGCTGCTCAGAGGACGTATTATAAACTCTTGTCTGATAATAACAACGATGACTGAGGCTCTCGTCAAGCGGCAATGACCACCACCTGCTCCAGGCACCAAACCACATTTGGCGGCAGAGAAAAACTTACAAATTGCCCCTATAAAGGTCCAGTGCTTCAAATGAACTAGGGTGTATGATGTGTTGTCCAACCACGTCTTAAGACAAGCTGTTTTAAGTGGCCACACTTGAAGGATGAGCTATAAGTCAGCCAAAGCCTCCCTCTGACTGCATCATAAGATTACACTAATGGAGTAGAGGTGCAGACTTTCAGAAAGACTCCTCTCAAATGCGTCCCTGTAGTTGAACTAACTTGTAAACTCAATGTGGAAATGTGAAGAATGTTAAGTTACAAAAATGAATATGAAGAAATATTACAGTGTCTGAAAGGTTCACGGTACGGTTCAGACGCTGCTAGTCTGACAGGCACTAGAAAGAACTATTGTGGAGAGGAAAATGCAAAAGTGAGATTGTTGCTTGCAAACAGAAAGTGGAAGTTGGATGTTTGCAAACTGATATTTCAAAAGGTAAGGTAACTTTTATAGTTTGCGATGTGGAATTTTATGGTGAAGGATTTTTATATTGCAAAATGTGGATTAAATGTGTTTGTACGTGTAACAGTCAGAATTGATAGGGAAGACACACACAAAATTCAAAAATGTGAAGAAAATCAATTAGTATTTTAAAGAGAGAACTGTTGCATCGACCATCACCGTTGCAAAAGGACTCCTGTAAACTGTGGATTTGCTCCATGTCCACCAACCACAGAGGCTTTCACTCTCAGTGTGAGGATCCCCATTTTACTATGAGCACCACACACCAAGCCGTGGTCGGGCTTTGATCAGCTGCTCTGCCAGTTACCCACGTATCCATTTGAGCCCAGCTGAACTGCTCCATGGAGTAAATGGGAAAGGGGTGAAAAGCTTTTTGTGTGTGTGTGTGTGTGTGTCACAGGAGGAGACAGACAAATTTTTTATTTCTAAATATATATATATATATATATATATATATAAACACAATAATATGATAAGTGTTGTGCATGTGTTTGTGTGTGTGTGTGTGTGTGTGTGTTCCATCTGTCCGTCTGTGACCTTGCTGTGAAACAGGAGATACTGCCCATCAGGTGTGTGTGTGTGTGTGTGTGTGTGTGTGTGTGTGTGTGTGTGTGTGTGTGTGTGTGTGTGCATGCGAAAACACACAAACACCCACACACCTTCACCCACCCACAGACACGCACGCACAGCAGGTGGTCACAAACAGAAGCATACAGATGCGAGGTCAGGCTGTACACAGCAGGTCAGTGTTGGCTTTGTGTAACACAGCATGACACCAACAAAGATTAGCAGCAGTGTGTTGAGGTAACACTTCGCTAAAGAGCTGGTACAGGGGTATTGTAATTACTCATTGACCTTAACACCCACAGACACACACATCAAAGCCAGAGGATGCACTGGTTTAAGAGGGGAGTAAATGTGGATGTTACTGTTTGGCTTAAATAACAGATAGTGAAAACAGCTCTGTCTGCGGTAAACGGAATAAAACCAGTGTCAGTAATCGTGCTACATTGTTGTTGTCATGGGCGGATTGAAGTATCTTCCCATTCTTTATCCCGGCAGAAGAGTCTCTCAGCGTCACTCAGGCTCCCTTAGGTGTTCAGGGGTGGGGGCACAATGTCACTAAGAGAGAGAGAATTGCATTGTGGTACTCTGAGTGTGACGCTCTGCCTTCACAGACAAATCGATTAGAGACAGTTCAGCACCATGGATGCTCAAGGCGTTTCACATAAAGAAAGAAAGAGAGAGAGAGAGAGAGAGGGCGGGAGGGAGGGAGGAGGACAGGGCAGGGAAGGGGAGGGGAGGGGAGGGGAGGGAGGAAGGTGGCGGAAGCTGGCCCTCCCCCGAGCTCATTTTAAGGGACAAGAGCCCCGGTAAAAGCGCGCAGACCTGCAGGCTGAATACTCACACACTCGGACAGCGATGACAGTGCCTGATGCATTGTCTGTTTGTTTTGCTTCCAAATGAATGCTTCTTACAATGTGAAGTGATGACAGCAGCGTTACTCACAAAGTGGTGCACTGCTCATTCGGTAAGAAACATCACCTAGTGTTGCTCAGGTGTCCTCAGGAAAAGAGGTTTTGGGATTTTCTACTTTATATAATATTTAAAGGCAGTTATGCAATAACATAATCACATCTACTGACTGAGTGCATATCATGCCGTTTACGCCCATGTGCTAAATTAATATCAGGTTTCAGTACAGAGCTCGTGTCATCTTGCATTATGACGTTTAAAGCGTTCTCGGAGTTGTGATCGAAAGTTCAGTCCTGGAAACTATGGAGAGAAATAATCTCTCAGGTCCATTTAGAAGCTGTTGTGGATGGAGCTTTCAGTTGGATCACGCTTCTTCCTCGGCACATGGACTGCTGAGAAAACTGTGGTCGGAAAAATGGAAAATATCAACAACCTCATCTGCTGTGACATGGTCAAAAATACAAACGTTAAGTCTCAACTTTTAAAGGTCCCATACACCCTTTTTCCACCAAAATTAGCGGGTCTAAGCGGGTTTTTTAAACATGGGGAAACCCGCTAATAAAAGCTTTTTCCACTGCCAGTCGAGTTCGAGTCAGTTCGGACTGAGGACACACAACACACACTGCGAGGAGTGACATCATCACATGCACTTACAGAGCACACACACACAGACGCAGCGGAGAGATTAAGCTGCTAGTTGCTGTGTAAACTGGTAAAATTAGGGCTTGAAGCTCCCGTGTGAGGCGCTTTGATCGGTGATTGTGTCTGTAAAAAACGTATTTTGAGGCTGCGCTCACACTCTCATCCCCGTGCACAGTTTGGCCGTGGTGTTTCTGATTTAACAGCACGGTGCTGGACAGGTGACAGGTGTGTCTACAACATCTTTGCCCCCGAAAGACGTTACATCAGGAAAGGGATGAAATTGGCAGGGCCTCCAGGGTGTTGTGTTTACATCGCTGCCGATCGGAGGCAAATCGGAGCCGAAGCAGATAAATACCTTCCATGTACTGCAGAGTCATTTGTCCCAGGTGTGAATGCTGATTTTTTTTCCATTGCAGAAAAAAAAAACGTGATGTTAGCGGGTCTTTAAGTTTAAAAGGGGCTATATTTTAGGCTTCTCCTGTGTTTTATTTGAAGTGTTGATGGATAAGAAGTCAAGTACCAAATTTATTTGTACTTTTAAAAACTAAAAACCATCTCAATATAGTTTTACATCTCCTCTCGCCAGTTCAGCCCAATCTCACTGGAAGAACTTGCAACCATTGTGTCACACATTCATCCAGCCCCCTTGACATTGTTCCTACCTCTATTTTTAAAACTGTTTTTAGTTCTTTAGGACCGCTCTTTTAGTTTCAATTGGAAACAGTTCTCTTAGCACTGGTTGTGTACCTGACTATTTTAAGCACGCAATTATTCAGCCACTCTTGAAAAAGTCAAGCTTCGACCAATACTTAAACCTACACTGGCTACCCGGAGAGCGGCGAACTGATTTTAAAATTCTTTTCATCGCTTACAAAGCGCTACACTGGCTGACCCCATCTTACGTTTTTGAGTTACTGTGTCCTCTGGTTCCAGGGTGATCACTGATCTCCAGCGCCTCCTTGCTGTCCTGAGGTCGAGGCTAAAAACTAAAGGAGACCGCGCCTTTGTATTCGTGGCCCTCACCCTCTGGAATTGTCTCTCTCTAGCTGCTAAAAATGAATTCAGATGCACTTTACTACACGATGCACTTTATGTGGCTTCCCCATGTGACTTTTATTGTTCTTTTAATTTCTTATTATATTATATTATTATATTATATTTTATTGTCTTTATTTTATTTCATGTTTTTATATATTTCTTAAATGTTTTCACTGTACAGCACCTTGTAACCCTGGTTTCAAAAGGTGCTCTATAAATAAAGCTCTGCTTACTTACTCTCTCAGGCTTCTCTCTGGAGCCAGTCAGAAGAGAGGAGGCTCTGACTCTCTCTAACTTTATACTTTATGGGACCTTTAAACTGCCAGGGAGAAGAATATCTTAAAGTGCTCAGATATATTGGGATTTGTCTGCTATTGTATGGTAACTGGACAGACTCCATCTTCTGAAGAAGATCATGGGATATGAGTGAAAGCGCAAGATTTTTATTTTGAATAAAGCGTTATAATACTATTTTTTTTCTATGCCCACTTTGCATATAAGACAAACTGAGTGAGATTTGGCAGTAAATCTAAAGGGAGTCACGTCCTTTTACTAATGATACTCCTCATCTCGGATCTGCATTGCATTGTGGTCTTTTGAGGATGCTGCTGTAATCAATCATGATCTGTCACTACAACAGCATGACACAAATTCTATATGCATCATTATATTTTGTTTCAAGTTGCACTTATGCACTATATGTTGCACTTATATACTTATGGATTAGAACATACAGTATGTAATGCCAGTGCCACAAAACTCGGTAAAAAAAAAGTTATATTAAGAAGATTACAAATGGAGATTTTTAATTGACTTTGTCAGCTGTTGTTGTGCTGTTGTAATGTTTCTGCACTATGATGATCCTCTGCCAGGGCTGGCTGCTGAGTTTCTCCAGATCGGCTGAAAGTACGTCCCACAAAAACAAGATGCCACTGTAGACAATAAAAATAGTTGATTATGTTGCTGTGACAGAAAATGTTTCAGAGGCGATGTCGCACAAGGACCAAAAGTTTTTCCGAACATTTGTGTGTTTTTATTTTTTTAATAATCTGAAATCTTACGAATTAATTCCTTGTGAGTACATTCAGACACATCCTCTGTTTTCTTCGTCTCGCCTGCCCACACACACACACACACACACACACACACATACACACACACCTCCCCTTTGCCCCGTCTGGGCTGAAAGGTCAGTGTGTGTCTGGGAAAGCCATCCTGGGATCCCCGATCCCCTTAACTAATTAAATGTCACTTGTATTCAGCACAGACACACACAGGGAGACACGTATGCAGTGTATGCCACCTACACCTCTATACACACACTTACACACAGGTAGACAGGACACACAGCAGGTTTTAGGATATATGGCAGAGCAATATTAGTGGCAGATGGGTTCGTAATGAAGCTGCAATAATATGATAAACACTTCTTCCTCTCAATCAATTATAATCTCCTGCCTATATAAATGTAGAGAGAGCTCCATGTATTGCTTTAACATTCACTAAGCCAACATGTAACACAGGAAATAATGTAACATGGCTACAAAATTAAGAACATGTCGTCATAGAAACTGAGTGTACGCCTGCATTGTAATGTATGCGTGCTCCATTCTCCCTCCTGTAAAGAGTCCTTGATTTAGCTGATTGCAGACCAGAGGCCAGAGCTGTGCTAGTTGATTATGATAATGGCCGACTGTGTTAACAAGGGGCCAGATCTAAAGTCAGAGAAGGAACTGCGCTTATCCAAAAACTGACCCCTGTTTAGCATAACAATGGAATCAAGGTCATGTCTTGCTCGACTTTTTCCCTTCCTGTCTATTCATCCTCTGCTCCTCGTTTGTCTGCAGCTGGGAGCGAAACAGGAAAACAATTAAAGTAATATATTATGTGTTTTTACAGCGGCCTGTTGGACAACTTCAATTCTGAAAAGTGATGAGAGCATTGATTATAAAGTCATCTATCACCCCAGTGCATCGCTGGTATTCCAGTTCTCCATTCTAACACATAAATAATAATAGCACAAATACTGTTTTATGAGGCTGTCATTCAAGCAACATTTATTTTTTTAAGGAACAGTGACTGTCTTACAGTAACTTCTATATATCCATTTTATAAGAAGTCACATTTTTCTCATTTTGTTGTGTTGCAGCCTTTTACTGAATTGTTTTAAATTCTTTTTTCCTCCAAGAACTGGCCACCCAGCCAACTGAGCATCGGGGGAGAAGAGAGGTGACCAAGAATCTGTCTGAGCTCCAGAGATCCTGTGTGGAGAAGGGAGAAAACGCCCAGAAGGAAAACCATCACTGCAGCTCTCTACTGATCAGAGTGGACAAACAGGAGCCTCTCCTCAGTGAAAGACACATGAAAGCTGCTTGGAGTTTGCAAAAAGCACTTAGAGAACTCTGAGACTGTGAGAAAGAAGATCCTCTGGTCTGATGAAACCAAAATTAAACACTTCGGCCTCATTTATAAGTGTCACATCCGGAGGAAACAGAAGCAGTGGGTCATTTTCAGCAATAGCAAAGTACAGAGATATCCTTAATGAAAACCTGATCCAGAGCACTCAGGACCTCAGACTGGCCCGGAGGTTCGTCTTCCAACAGGACAACGACCCGAAACACACAGCCAAGACAACAGAGTGGCTTAGATGTGTGAAGCCAATCAGGCACCTTTAGAGAGACCTGAAAAATGTCCATCCACCAACATCTCCAACCTGACAGAGAAGAATTGGAGAAAATCCCCAAATCCAGATGTGCGAAGTTCGTTGTGTCATAGCCACAAAAACAGGCTGTGATAGCTGAGTAAAGCGTCTGAATATATATCAATGTGATATTTCAGTTTGTCCATTTTCAATTTGACGATGTTTTTGAAAACTCCCCCACACTGTAATCAATCAAAATAAAATGTTATTTGCTGGCTGAGACATTGACCACAGATTATGTCCTATTAATTTCAGAAAAATATGTGCACACAATTATGAGATTTTTCTTCTTTTTTTTCTTTTTAAGTTTGAGGCACAGTGTCGCACGAGCTCGGAGCGAGGTTCTGAACACGTACACCAAATTTGTACACTTTTACGCCAGTTTTTAATTTATGAACATTGTGTGAAATTGTCCTTTTAACAACACAGTTAAAATTGTATAACTTCAAAATATCAAGTAAAAACTTTATGTGCAGCTCAAGACTCAGCTCAGACTTTTTATATCTACAACTTGGTGAATATTAGAATAAATTTGAAGGCTGTAAAAAATTTTGGAGTGATACTTAGACCCCTAAACACACTGATACAGTAGGCACTGATTGACTGTCATACTGTGTTGTGGTTATATCTGCTCTATAAACTACACATATAGAGAGAGGTAGTGGCCCAAATGATAATCCATCTCTTACTTCTTTACTTATTGTATTTTTTTTTTTTACCTTTAATCACTGTCACACACATACATGAGCACTCACACAGACCATAACACTCCACTGTCTGGGGATTATTCGAATAATTATGAATAATACATGAGTGTCTCCCCTCCCCCTGGCTCCCACCGCTGCCTCTTATTGGCTTTGGCACACCGCCACTCATTCACCGCTGCCTGCCAGTCTGTCTGTCTGTGTAGCTGTAGGACCTCAACACAAGACGCACCCCCAACAATCAGACCTCATTTTCCCTCATAAAAAGAAGATCAGTGCAGGCCCATGACCACAGCAATCACATTAGCAAAGCCCTTTCTTATGGAAACAGGCCAGGTTTGTGGAGAAGGGTGAAATTTGGGGGAGTGGTCAAACACTGAAACAGAAAGTTTTTGTTCCGAGACTTTGGACTGAGTTATTATGGATTTTTCAAGGCAACTATTTAGAATAATATCTTTGTTTTATAGCTGCTGTTAGCCGATGTTTTGTGCCAGTTTGTATTTTCTTTGCAACTTAGCAGCTCTGAAATTTGTCCCTCAGGTTTGATCCTCATGATTTTAGCAAAGTAACGTCAGACCCAGCTTTAGGAACTCTGCTGCACATCAACTTGCCTCTGTCTTCATCTTTTCAACTAAGGATTTTACCTTAGTAGCGTAGAGTAAAGAATCACAACACTGTGATCCATGTCGTCAGGTCTTAGATGACTATACTGTTGCCATGACCTCTCTGTTGATGCAGCGGCTTGAATGAACGAGTTAAAAAGGAAACATGTGGACAAAAATCCATGAAAATGTTTTTCAGTAGCAGAGTGAAGTGAGTTTATGAGTCTGCTACTCGTACGTCTGCAGGGCAGCAAGAACCAAACTCAGCTGTTATGTTGCTTATTTCTGTTCAACTCTCCATTATATTCCACCTCACCTGCTGGAAGACGCTGCACTGGGTTTAGTGTTGACTTTAGCTCAGTAAAGTTGAGCTTGGACGTTGTAGTTCACAGGACTAACAATCCAGACAAAACATGGATGTTGAGGAACGATAGTAGAAATGTAAAACTAGACATTTGGTGCAAAAGTCAGAATGTGCAGAACTTGATATTTGAGACTCGTAGCGGAAGATACAAGCAGTTGTATTCATTCACTTGCGTTTGTGCAATAAAAAGTATTTGTGAGAAAATATTTTAAGGGTCTCATCGCCTGAAATCACATCCTGATTTGCAGATGTGCAAATTTTGTCCATGGCCTTGCATTCTTTGATTCGGGTGTGTGAATGTGTTTTGCATCACATTCACTGCAGCAACTGGAGCAAAAAATGTGAGTGTAAGAGTTTCTTAATTAGTGATTTGTTAAACAGTATTTATTCACCTGTTCACCTTTTCTGCAAGAACCCGTCAACTTCTAACTGCATTACACATCGCTGACCATCTGCAGCCCGGCTGTAGCAGCAGTGGCGGTGGTGATGAGCGGCGGTCAATCTGAAAGGGTTGAAAACCTCTTCACTGGACAAAACTTACATCAGTTAATATTAGGCTATATTTAAATTTCAGGATATAGGTGTTGTCACATATGTTATTTTGGATTTTGAATTTAAAGCCTCCCTCCCCGTCTCCAGTGGATCAGGAGCAGAGTTCTTACTGCATATGCTGATTTTCTTTGTTAATGTCAGGCATCATTTTAATTTGAAAATCCTGTCGGCCTGGGCAACACAGACACACAAAGGGGTAAGCAGCGGGGTATAGCGGGTGAGCTCTGATGTCACAAGATCTATGTAAGATCTTGTCTTACGTTGAGGAGCTGAATGAAATATGGCTGTTTTGGACGTGATTTAAAGACAGGTTGGAGAGCTGCTGTTGCTCTGTCATGAAACTTTTGTGTCATCCAGATCCACAGAAAGAAAGAAGAGCAGAATCTCAGCGGAGATTTGAAAATGGCTCCGCAGCAGATAGTTGGTTCAAACACAGCAGCTCACCACCCACAGGATTTTATACATGTATTTTCTTGTAACATTTTCTTGAAAAATCATTGCATCAGCATTAATATATTTTTCTATTTAAATAGAAAAATAGCTGTTTAAGATAAAAATTATAACAACAAATACATGATCAATAAAGTGAAGTATTTTCAGAATCAAACTCTTTATTATAAAAAAAAAAAAATGACAACAACACCTGTAACCCTGGTGATGGCTGGTAAGTTAGATGCACTAGAGATCACCTCCCTCCCCAACTGCCACACCTTACTTTGCCTTGCACTCCTCTTTGTGTATTGGCACTTAACACTGGCACCTGATGTAAATGATGAGGTGCATTAAGTGTCTGATACGAACATAATTTATAGAGCAGCTACTGGGCTGGACTGAACAGGTCACTGTAAGCTTGGCAGGGCTGCTCTGTTCCTCATGGTGTGATATGATTATATGCTTCTTATAGACACCAGTGATGGGCAGTGAGTCGTTTAAGGCCACATGTTGAGTTTGAATATGATTCGGTCTTCAGCAGTTTGTGTCGAAGTCAAATCAGAAAAAGCCCTCTCTAACGGCGGATGGCCTCTGAAGGTCGTGTTAAATAACACTCAGTTTTTCATATTGTGATATATGTTCTATTCATTATTAACTTAAACATGAAAACTGAGAAAAACATTTAATTAGAAAATAGCATCAAACGATCATGAAATCATGACTCTTCTGTTTTCTAAATTCTTTGTAATTTATTTTGTTTTTAATCTAAGTAAAGAAAAGATAGCTGGATGGACGCTGGATAGCTGAGGTTTTTTTGTCTCATGTTTTAAGCCGTCTCACGTCACAAATGAAAAAGCACATTTTAAATTGATATTTACACTCAAAAACAGGAGGCAAAAAACTGTGTTACCATACAAATGTCACCAAAAGTAACAAATTGGTTCCTATCATGGTTTATTTCCTCGATTTCTTAATTCAAATGCCATTTAAGTCTAAAGTGTAGAGATTTTATCATTTTTTTTTCTTTCATATTCTCCCATTCATTCCATATACTTTCATAATCTGTTAAATGTACTTGAAATAAGCACAACGATACGGCATTCAGACAGAATACCACTTTTTTGATGAGCAGCAAAAGATTATTATTATTTCTGTCAAGGAAAATACACTTTGTGATTGGTGTATGTGTGTGTCTCTGTCAATGTGTGTGTGTGTTTGTGTGTGATCTACTGCCCATGTTGCAAACAAGCAGGAGGGATGAGAGGTTGGAGGGGAAATCAATAGCTCCTCTGAGCACATTGCCTGACACAACCTTGTCAGACCCAGGCAAGGATACACTAGAACGCTGAGGGAAGGAGGAGGGGAGAGCGTTGGAAAATGTAAATAAAAATACTGTACATTATATGCATTTCAGCATTTGAAGCAAAAAAGGGGGGATTTATCTCTTCAACTACTGACGAATAAAAGTGTCCCTTAAAAAGACTACATTACCCATAAACCATGCGGGTTCCTGTTGCAGAGGGATTTATGTTTCCTTTGTCTTTCCACCATCTGCCACTGCCTCAAAAAGCTCAAAGCTTTAGCCGTGTTCCTCCTGAAGAACATGAACTTCTTCCTGGTTCACTGTGAAACATTTCATCACAAATGTATCTCAACTGCACAAAATGTAAAATGTCCTCAAGGTGTCTGTGTCCGAAACGTGTTCGGTCAAAGCGACCAATAATCGCTGAACTCCGGGACCTTCTGACTGATAATCCACTGGACGTCACTGTAGGCCACTGCCTCCCGTTTCCTCGCCACACACACACACACACACACACACACACACATTACAGAGTACAGCAGTATTGGTCAAGGAGCTAATGTCACCCACATGCAGTCTGCTGGCTCAGACAGTGCCACAAGGGGGATTTGGGCCAAAATC
Organism: Seriola aureovittata; assembly: GCF_021018895.1. NCBI lineage: Eukaryota > Metazoa > Chordata > Actinopteri > Carangiformes > Carangidae > Seriola > Seriola aureovittata. The sequence continues at coordinate 3,472,861 of NC_079377.1, forward strand.
TCGATCGAGGTGAAAGGGGACTTAGGGTCAGCACACAGTCTTTGCTGGTCATGTGCTTGTGCGTATGTAGGTGTGTCGGGGACAGGACAAGCTGGTGTGCAAGTGTGTTCTCCCTCGGAAGGTTAACTCGAAGGCTTTAGGAGGCAAATCAGGTCAGCCGTGTGACCAGGGGACAGGCTGCAGTCTGGTGTCTGACACACACTCACACAAATACACACACACACACACAGACACACACGCAAACACACACAAACACACACAAACACACACATACTTGTACTTCTATCTTTGTGATAACACTCGTTGACATTCACTAGCCCCTTACCATAATCTTATCCCTACCCAATAACCTAATTCTAACCTGAAAACCAAATCTTCACCATCAGACAGCCCTTTAGAGTTGTAAGGAAATAGTTCTCACTACCAAGGTGTAAACCTCTCACACACTCACACACACACACACACACACACATGCGCGTACACATACACCACCTCCTTCCTTCCTTTATTCCCTCTTTCTTTCTTTATACCTACTCTACCTTACTAAGAGGACATCATTATGCCGCAGGATCCATCTTCTGCGTTGACAGGACCATGCAAAATATATGGCGCTTGTCTTGGCTTAACGTATTGCTATGGAAGCAGAGGAGACCAGCCTAATGACCACATGGCTTCATTATTTCAAATATTAATGCAATTTCGCTCCTTTGTGTCTCCTTCTTCACATTATAGAGCAGACCACTGTCACGGCTGCCCCGGTGTAGGAATTAAAGGACCCACACCATTTACTGAATGAAAACCGAGCAGACAAGTTTTTATTTGGGTCAACAAATTCAATAACTATCAATATACATAAATTGTAATATATAATTTAATTTACAGTTTCTGCACTCATATACCCACCATCAGTTAATCCAGGTATGTATCACAAGGTATGACTTATGTTGCACTAAAGTCATATAAATCTATCAGTAACTACATAGACAGCGGAGGAGGCTGGTCATCTTCCCTTTTTTTATGGCACAGTAGCTAGCTACCTGCATTAGCCAACGCAACAGTTAGCTTGTTGTAGCAGCCCTGAATGTTAAGCTAAGGGCAAGAATGAATTTGGACTGGGGGGTGCGCAGCAGTGGCACGACAATGTCAGGAAGCGGCACCGCCGCCTCGGGCCTCGCTGCCTGACCTGGGGATCCAGGTACAGGCAATGGACTGCTGCAGTTCCAGCGAGTCAAGTTACAAGATCCGAAGAAGACAGAACCTCTCTTGCTAATCCATCTAGAAGCTAGTTTTATATTGTTATTAGCTGGATGCTAATGTTAACGTTATGTTACTTTAGTGTAGGCGTCTTGTCTTTTCCCCCTCTCCTTTCAACCAGTCAATTTCATCCCATTCTTTCTTTTTCTCCTTTTAATCTCTTACCCCCCCCCACTTCTGTTGTTTTGCTCTTCCTCCTTAATTCCTTCTTCCCTTTTAATCCCAATTCTCCTTGTGTCTCTTTCTCCTACTGCACCTCCTCGTGTCTTCTCCGATTTCTCCTCTTTTTTTAACCTCCTGTTCCTCTTCTCCCTCCACCTTCCACTCCCCTTCTATCCTTTCTTCCTGCTCTTCTCACACCTCACGACCTTCTGCCATTTTTCTTTTTCTCCTCATTTCCTCTACCTCGCCAGAGAATCAATTTTTGCCCCAGGCACAGCCGACGCCCCCTTCGCTGCCACACACACACTCACACACACACACACATGCAGACACACACACCTTTTCACACTTGAACGCAAATAAGAATATGAAACACACATAGTCATATGCACTCACACACACATTCTCTTGCAAACACAAGCACACACACACACACACACACACACCATCCCCTCGTTGTGGTCAGGCGACTGGGGCTGACCTTTTCACTGATTCCCGTTATTAGAGAAACTGACATTCAAACCTCCCCAGCCCCCAGGACACTGAGACCACTCCTGAACCACACACACATGCAAACACTCGTAGACACACACCCACACATACACACACACACACACACGCGCGCGCACTTTTTCTGGTTCCAGCATCCACCATTCTATCCTTCAAAATTCATCCGGGAGACTTTCAAAAATCCATCTGCGTCTGCAAGTTCTGGACAGGAATCCAGGTGAACTGATTCTTCTCTGCTGCTTTATTGAGTGACATGACATGTTCTTCCAACAAATGTCTTTGGCTGTTATGCAGAAGGCAAACACTGCAGAAGATCTTTCCTGACAAGGCTTTGTAATGGATAATGCATCATTTACTAATGCTTTACAGATCAGTTTTAAGCTGTTGATAAGAACAACTTTCGGGTTGCTAGGCTGTGGAAATTCATTCCTCTCCAATGGACATTGCAGGACATCTGGACCTAAATACACTTATACACTGCTTATTGTCGTTTACAACTGAAGACTCATAGTATAATTCTTTATTAACTTATATATAGAGTTTGGTTATCTGTAGATACGCATGCTAAAATTCAAATAGCACAAATGTAGAGAGAACAATACATATATGTGTTGATGGAAAGAGCTGTGAGGTGAAGAAGTTCCCTTTTTGTTGTTTGAATGGTAAATGGAGTGCACTTATATAGTGACAACTCAAAGCGCTTTACGCTGCAAGCCACATTCATACACACATTCACACACACATTCATGCACACATTCATACACACATTCATACAGTGCCTTCCATCAGAGGCAATTTGGATGCAATTCAATGCAGTTAAGACAGTTGATAAAGTAGTACTCAAGGTTTTCACACTTTCTAATAAGTCATTAGGTTTATAGTTATAAATGTAAAAAGTATGACATTAAAATTTTCACTTTCTGATGAGGCATTAGCAAAAGCTAATCACCTGTAGCTATAAATGTAAATGAGTAATGGTTATCATTTCAATTTCATCAATCAGTTATCAATCATTAGCCATAGAGTCTCTATATGTATAAATGGATTTTGGTCCTTATGTCCTACAGCTGGTATCCAGAGGGTAGGCGGTCAAACTGAATGACAGAGCTTGCTAAAAACCTTTACCATTTATAAATCATATTGTAAATTATGAAGCCTATCAACTATTAATAAATCTATTAAATACAGCATATAAACCCCTATCTGTGCCCTATCAGAAAGATTTTTCTTTCTAAAACCAAGTTGCCTGATCAGCATTTTTGGTGGCTGAGCATCATTTGTAATTTGGAAAAAAAAAAAAAAAATCTTAACTAGCATGTTTTCCCACTTTTCCATTCCATTGTGATTTTTGCTAAAAGCCATCAGTGTGAAAATAAACTCTATGGAGATTTATGATGTTGTATTGTTTCAGATCAGCTATTTAAGTGGGGAAACAACTCAACACTTTCAACTCTCAATTACTGTTAGTGAAATATCAACACATGTTAACAGTGGAAAATGTGCTGGGTGCTTGACTTTCAGGCTGATTACAACCATGTTTGGGTTTTTTCGAGCTGGAAGCCTGACCACACAGCAGTTACACTCAAAAATGCAACACAAAGCAAAGCAAGAACAATTGTGATTAAACTTCTTTCTATCCAAAGTTCTTTATGTTCTTTGTATTTATAGTACTAAAAATTGAAAACAGTTGCATAGCATAGCGTTAAATTAGAGTTATGTAACTTTTTTAAAGGGAAACTCCAGAAATTTCACACATTGGTCAATTTTTTCATGGTGGGTGTGATTCAGCCTGTAAAAAACTTGTGAGTCGCTTGAGAGTTTCCTAACTTTACAAAGTGCAACTTTAGACTTCCATTAAAAGAGATGCAACTAATTAAAATGCATAATGAAATAGAAAATGAAGAAAAAAGCTAGTTTGATAGATAAGGGCTGAGGTCGCTAATAGGTTGACCTTGGTACGGATCTGCACCCAGACAGTGTCCTATTCGGACCCGGACCTCAAACCTATGAGTTATTGAGAATTGTTACATTTTGAGGGAGTGTTTTTCTATTTTAAGCGCCACATCTTTTCTAGCCTTTACGGCACTGGTCACGTGACGCTTCGCCAATCACTGAGTGGACGAGAGACAACAGCGGAGAAATAAGTGGGGGAGTGGGATATAAGAAAGAGAAAGGGAAGTATTGAAGCTGTTCAAATGTAAAGATGTGTTGAGATAGTTTATTATAAAAGTGGTAGAGACTGTTCAGATGTGAAATGGAGTTCACATTTTTGTAAATCTAAGTATTTTTCTCTCAGTTATTTATTTACCACAGCCCTTAGTTTCCTTGAAAGGAGAAAACAACATATTATTTTTTATTATTATTATTAGATAAGTTATTGAATTTTAATGTACAACAACTGGATAATCTGTAAGAAGAGACTGAAGCCTTTGAATATATAAAGATGGATGACATGATGAAGTGAAAATATCACAAATACAGGAGCTGGCATCTTGTTTCTGTGCCTGGCGAAAGCATAAATATAGGGAATGAATGAAGTATATACCGTACACGTGTATTTGTGCATGACCTGACCAGGAGCAGTAATTGAGCATAACAATACACTCACTTAGGTCTTATTTTAAAATGAGCCAAACTGCTTACTGTTATTACAGTGAAATGGTGCTTGGATTAGTGGAGCTGGCCTCAACTGATTTGAGGTACACACACACACACACACACAGTCACAGATGAAAATAAACACAATCAGCTCAGGCTGTCATCAATCTATCATTACTTTGTTACTGTGTTTTAATAGGCTGAATTGGTGGATGGATTGAAAGAAGAGATGAAAGCAGAGAAAGTGTTCACATCTTTCCCCTGTGTGTGTGTGTGTGTGTTGTGTGTGTGTGTGTGTGTGTGTGTGTGTATGCCTGTGTGTACTTGTACGCCTCTACATTGTGAGGACCAGTTTGAGTTTTAGACCACTGGAGTCAGAACATTAGGTTTAGGCATTAGTTGCAATGGGTAAGATTAGGGTGTAAGGGGCTGGAGAATGCATTATGTCAATTACTGTCCTCACAAAGATACCTGTACAAACATGTGTGTGTTTGCTTTGTGTGCACATACCTGTCTATATTTTGATGATCCTAACATGTGGGCCCTTAGCAACATAATGGATTCAGATTAAAGCCGCCAATCATGTAAAAGCTGGTGGTAAGCAGAGTAACCTTTATACACACAAACAAGTGTTGGAATGACGATAATACACAGATATACTGGACTGACCCTGTGTTTATGAGGTGAGGTTAGTTTGAGGCAGCTCTGTGTGTGTGTGTGTGTGTGTGTGTGTTTGCAGAGAGCCTCCCTGTGTCCCTGTAGTGTCACTCAACCTGTGGGTGTGGTTGATAACAGGTGTGTGTCTTTGTGTGTGGATGGGCCAGTTGAACAGGTCAATCATATGACCACTGCTCAGAGGCATGGTGTGTGTGTGTGTGTGTCTCTGTGACAGTTTCTGGGAACAGAAAGAAAGAAATGGCTCACAGCCAGGTGTGTGTGCGTGGGTGTGTGAGCATGTGGAACTAAACCAGCCGGAGGGCATGGGACAGGTAGCATACCTTACATGTACAACCTCTGTCTCTCACTATCGCTCTCTCTTTTACACTGCAAAATTATCAATGTCAACATTAACATAATATATATGTATATATATATGTATATATATATATATATATACATACATACACACATACATACCTCCAAGCAAGGAGCAGATTAGTATTTATATATACGTATATAAATATATATATATATGTAATAAAGTAAATAGAGTAAAATCAACAGAACTCAAGCAAATGCTCTACTCTACAAAACTGTTCTGACATCTGTGATTCTACCACTAGCACATTCTGCTGTATTATATATCCAGCTGTATAACCTGCAAGAACAGGGTGCAGGAAACAAAGTGTCCAGTTGTCCATCAGCAACTTGGAGGCATCACTTGTCCCCCTGAAATGTTGATAAAACAGAAACCAAACCACAATCCCACAGCGTGTTGTGTTTGCTGTCAATGTCAATGTCACCTGTAAGTCAAAAATAGCTTGTTGAAAAGACAAATACTCATGCTGCTTAGGATAGGGAAACACAACTTTAACAGCACTCTATCTACGGGCATTGTGGTCAGAGCAGAGGAACCAGTTTAAAGGAGAGAAAATACCAACGGGAACAACTTGACTTCTTAACGTATCTGTTCATAGCAGCTGGAGACAAAATCTAACAGGATCTGGCGAGTTTCAGCTGGTTGACATTAATCTTTGAGCAGTTGTGAGTTGCTTGTGAGCAGTTCCTTGTCAGATTTGTCTTATTTCAAGGATTTTCAGAGATCTGAAAGGTAAAAGTGACCAGTGTTAAACAGGAAAAAAAAAAAAGAGAGAAATGAACAAAGAGTCACATTAGTGGCTCTGTGAGGCTGTACTTGAATTAAATTCTAATAGCATGCTAATATGGTAATGTGACAATGTTGTCTGTGCAGCATTTCAACCTGCAAGGTCTCGGTCAGGGAATCATCCTGTCCACAGAGAGAAGATGGATCAACACTTCAAATAAAACACAGGAGAAGTTTAAAATATGGACCTTTAAGAATCTTAGCATGCTAACCTTTACTAGTTAGCATTTAGAGCATCATGACACTAAAACTCGGTAAGCCAGACTAATGAAATTCTTGCAGGTGAGAAAAAGCTCCTGAAGGCAGGGTGAGGCTGGTTCCACCCCCAACTGTGGTGAAAACAAATCCCTAAATGAGTCTGTTGTGTGTAACTGTGTGTGTGAGGTGTTGTCAGTGTCCAGTGTGACTTGGAACTAGACACAACATACCAAATACACCCCCACCTCAAAGTATACACACACACACACACACACACACACACACGTTTAGTCTTCCCCCTGCAGCGAGCAACAAAGGTGTTCAGTCATGTGAAACCCAACCCTCAAACCCGCAGGTTGACCTCTGACCTTTCACACACCCACGCTCACACACACATGGACACAGACGGAAAAGGAGTGGAGATTAAAAGAGAGGATGGAAGAAGTGTGTGTGTGTGTGTGTTTGTGTGTGTGTGTGTGTGGTAACAGGCATGTAGACATGCAGGAGGGTCACAGACACATGTACACATTGGTTCCAGACATAACAATCTTACACACAATGTACCCTTACCCACTTGTGTGTAAATCTATCTCTCTTTCCCACACACACACACACACACACACACACACACAGACACACACACACAAATAGACACACACACACACACTCACACACACACACACACTTATACACACATTAGTACACCTTGAGTTTATGCAGTGGCTCATCTCTGTCTTTCTCTGTCTCTATATCTCTATATCACACACACACACACACACACACACACACACACATACACACACACACACTTTTCCCGCAAAGGTGACCCAACCCCCTCATCTGTGTAGCTGCAATTAACCTCCATAGCCCCTGTGTGCGTGTGTGTGTGTGTGTGTGTGTGTGTGTGTGTGTGTGTGTGTGTGTCCTGAACTTGGTTACACAAGTTCAGGCATGACTCTCCAGGGCATGTCATCTCACACACACACACACACACACACCAACACACACGCATTCGCGCACACTCAGATAGACACTCACTTACGCACTCACACATGCGCACTGATAATCCATGTCTTTCCTGGACATCCTTTTATCCAGCTCAGGCCCCAGGGATTTTCCATTGGCCCGGCCAGGCGAGGCCTCTTTCTGGGGTCAGAGATCAGAGAGAGGCCCTTCATGACCCTGGAGGATCCGAGAACGGTGTATAGCCCTTACAGCCGACTCTCTGCACTGTGAGGTTAGAGGGTTAGACTGCAGCCAGAAAAGATGATATAACACTGAACACCATCTTGTAGTTGATGAACTAGATTTTTTTTCTCCAATTATTCAGCAACAGTGCAAATAGGCAGTTTATAAGGCTGTATTTATCATTTAATGACGTGTTGTTTCACCTTGTTACAACAATGAAACAACACAAAGTGACCAATAGATAACACTGTCCTTGAAGTGGCACATATAAGACATCATAAACTGTTTATAAGCACATTACAGAGACCTGATTATTATAATTGGAGGAGGAGGTTATAGACGCAATGTTTATGGGTGTTAGATCATTTATGGGACAAGTGTAAAGGAAGCTTAAATTAATTTTATTCTGGGACATTTGTCTTATGATTCTATTGTATGATTTTATTTTGAGCTTTAAAACTGCATGTAAAATCTGTTTAGCACATTAGCGTCAACATTAAATTTCCCGACATTGAAGCAGGTTTTATCAGTAAGTATCACGGTTTAAGGTTTTGTGAAAGATGCTAATCTGTTAACAACCATGCACACACACACACACACACACACACACACACACACACAGAGCATGCACATTTGACACATGTTGCGCTATTCCCTCCCTCACCCCCACCCCCACTCCCCCTTTTCATTCATTCCTCCATTCATTCACATTCACTCTGACAATGAATTTGAACTTCAGACCGAGTTCGGAGCAGAGTGAAAGAATGAAAAGAGAAGAAAAGGGAGGGAGGGCACTTTCTTTCTTCCTCTAAGCCTACTCTCTGACCTTACGACCCTGCACCGGGCCAGACAGCCCACCCACCCCCACCCGTACCCTCCACTGGCTTCCTCAACCCTTCATATTCTCAGTTCAAAACCACACATATTCCATTTTAAGACACATTTAAGAATGTTTATGGAGCAAAGTTGAGTGGGAGACAAGAGAAAAATGCACAGGAATAAATCACCATTACTATTTGATTTGTTTTTCTACACTTAACAATCCAGTACTGATGACCTATCAATAGACTCTGACATCTTACGCCTCAGCTTAGCTGTGTTTGGGTCAGTGTGCTCGACTGGGCTAGAGTTTGCGTAACTACTACTCTTAACATTTATTCAAATAGCACTGGTAAGTCTGACGATATTATTATCAGTATGAGAAGTGGATTTGATACAAATTTAGAAGTTTCTCGGTAGAGTGGCGAATACAACTTTTCCAAACCTTTTTCATGGCAAAAGCCCTGGCAGTAGGAAAATAGATTTTAAGGCGGCACAGCAACAGATTAAATAACTTTTGCAGTGTGTTCTTTGAATAGTCTAAACAGATCATGTGGCTACACCATGACATAACATCAGCAAGGTCAGATAAAAACGAATGAAGCAATACTCACAGACTCTGACCTTTTACCTCCTGACATCTCATTCCAGATTTCTGACTGTGATGTGAACCCACTGAAAACACACTGCAACTCAGAGTGTTGCTAAAGGATTAAAACCCTCTGCAGTATTGAAACCGTTTCCAAGCTTATGAAACACAAAAATCCTCCATACTCATATCAAAACAAAGCTTGCATTTTTAGCTTGACTCAGTGAGCCCCCCCACCCCCCCAATCATCAGAGCTTTAACAGGATCGCTAAGCCTGCCATTGTTTTGTGACAGATATGATGTAAGTTGTTCTTCATACCTGTGGCCTGGTTTTGTTTGTCAGTCAACTTTGTGACAAATGGCTTTGGAATTTGACACTTTGACACGTCTGCACAATGTATTCTTACTACAGTGTTAGCTAGTTTTTCAGCCATGGATCAAAATATATGAACTCTTACACTCTGATATTGGCATTTAAAGGTCCCATTTTATATAAAGGTAGATGTCAATGTGTTGTTTGATTATAAAGCAGTTCTAGCTTCTATATTAATACTGTGAAAGTATCAAAGCCTCAGTCCACAGAGAAATGCACACAGCCTGTATTCAGAAACTGAGCCTTAAAACCAGCTGTCAGGACTTCTGGAACTTTGTGATGTCACAACAAAGCAGTAACAACTCTCAGCCATGCCTCAAGCCCCGCCCACCTGGACCCACCATCCAACCTTGCAGGATTTGATTTCTCTGAGTATGTTTACCTAAAATCACAATATTTTTATTGGAACAATCAGAAAATAGTCAGCCATTCAGAAGAGGCTCAGAGCCTCCTCTCCTCTGATTGGCTCAACTGCAGTACCTGTTGTTACTAGATCTCCAGAGAGAAGCTGAGAGAATAGATTGTTTTTGGTTCTTAAAACCATAAAAATATCTTATTATGGATCAACACAGGAAAAGTGTAAAACATGTACCTAAAATATATTGGAAATACAATGTAATATAATGTAATATAATGTAATATAATATAATATAATGGTTAGCATTGGTCCTCTTTATGAAGTCTCACATGGTATTGACTACTGCTGTTGATTTTTTTTATTCTTATTTTCATATTTTGGGCCATTGTTTTAGACAATGAAGATACTTTTACTACTAAAATTCAATCAGACAGACTTTAAACAAACAACAAAATTATTGAACATGGACAAACTTCTGCCATCATCAGCATTGGCCAATGACATACATACAAGAGACGCTGTATTTTTTATGTTTGCCTCGTGATTGATGCAGCAAAAAGATAAAATGATGACGACAGTGTAATAACTTTTCATTACAGTTAAATCCTTCATGGTAATATTATAAAGCTCTGTGCAATGATCTGGTGTCACTGAAGCAACATGATGCTCCCAATGCAGCCGCTCAGTTAGCAAGACTTTGTTAGCAAGTTAGCAGGTTTCCTTGTTCAACTTTGACCTGTAGCACATTTGTCACAGTTGTGCACAGACACTTTTTGGTTCAAGCTCAACTTAGAGTGTTTTAGGTAATTCGGCCAAACAGTTGAGTTGTTTACAACCTGTCTGATTCTGGCTGCTTGTGCTTCTTGTATTGCCGCAATTCACTGTTGCAATGTCACCATGTTCCTAGATCTCAGCAATCATTGTGACGAGTGCAAGGTTATCGTAGCCAACAAAAGTGATGGCCACGAGTACAAAAAATAAGACTTGTGTTAACAAGACGTATCCTTGAGGGAACGCTGCTCCAGTTCCAAAAAGTTTGCAGAATGTTTTGGCTCTTTTTCTTTTGTGTGTGCGTTTCATTCATATCTTTGCCGGCGTTGTCGACCTTTTGTATTAAACAAAATAAAGCCTATTCAAGTTAAATGGTGTCACCACCATGAATTGATACCAGGTCAGAGATACAGTTTTATTTTCATCTCCAGTTATTGTACAGAGGTTCATTCTGCTGTTCTCAAGTCAATGTAACTGTAACTACACAGAGGTTAAGTGCATTTTGGTCATGTCCATGCATTATTCCTTTGCTGGCTTTGAATGCAAATTTCTTAAATGCCAAACCGGCATTGTGGCCATTATACTGTATGTGCTAAGTAAAGTTCAATAATTGTCCATTACAGTAAGAGGCATTTACTTTGGAACCAGTTCCTATAGACCACAGTGGTCAGCGTGTATTAAACCATTCGATATGTATAGAAGCAGCTACTCCTCTCTATGGCAGACAGAAGTTGCCCGAGACAAAATGCACTTCTTTGGCATAGCACAATATGTACACAGACACCAAAATACCCTCCGTAGGAAGAAAGGCAGACAAAACACAAACCATCACGCACACACACACACACACACACACATACATTCTTTTCCTTTATCTAGATTCCATTGGAACAGTGTTGTGCCAAGGCCATACAGTGACAAAAGCAGTGTGAAAACATGCTTTCTAAAGTCTTTGGAGAATCTCTTATTGTTAAAACCCTGCAGGCCAAAGACAAATCCATGGGAGTTTATGGGGGACTGCAGGTCATGGTTGTATAGATTTTATAACGGTGACAAATGCATTATGCTTTTCACATAAACCAACACAGGAGAGCCCCCAGTAAAGCAGAAAGGCCTGAATGCTTCATGGGTTTATAACACAATGAATTTATCATAGAAAGAGAGAGAGAGAGAGAGAGGGAGAGAGGGAGAGAGAGAGAGAGGGGAAGTGAAAAAATATGGTGCTGATTTGTTTTATTTGCCTGGGCAGTGCTGCCGGTGGCTACTCGCATTGTTTAACAGGGAGTAAAAAGGAAACTGCTGCCACTTGTGGGTCCTGAGGTGGGAAATAAAGTCTTACAGTCCTCCCATGTCCAACACACCTGAACACTCACAACATCGAATCTCCACAAAGTCACGGGCTCTCTGGGGATCAAGGTATCACGGCAGACTAAAGATACATTTTGCATGTTCTTTGTGACCTTTTCTAGCCTTTATTCTTTATTAGAAGAAGAGTTCTGTGCTCTTTTTCAATAACACCCTGCTTTACATTCAAGCAATGCAACACGGAGCTGCCCGGTAAACCAATGTCTTCTATCACACTCCTCTGCAGCGGTCGGGGGTTCGCTGCCCTGGTCAAGGGCATCTGAGCATTATCAGAAGAAAGAGTTACTCCACTCTGTTAGTCTAGAAACCCGCTCCGCTTCCCAGCTCTTCTCTCCACTCTGTGTCTTAAAGTAAAAAATTTAAGAAACAAGAAAACCTGTTGATTCTATTTTTAATCTTCTTTTATATCCCTTAGGTTGATGAGAGAAATGCCTTCAAAATTACTTTTCACAGCAAGTCAAGCACTCCAACCTTGGACTGCCCCTTTTTAAAAAGGCAGCATTGAACATACTGTACGAGCGAGTTAACACAAGTTGTGGCTTGTGCTGTTTTATTTGCACGTGCAAGAAAATGCATGAATGCCAAGTGAATCCAGAGCTCCAATTTTTGCCAGATGGTGTTTATGATCACTCATGCATTTTTTTTTTCAAGTTATTCTTTGGGTGGTTTTTATGCCTTTATTTGATATGGAAAGTGGAGAGAGACAGGAAATACATAAGAGAGACATGCAGTAGAGGGTCTGGCCAGCCAGGAGTCAAACCGGCTCATTGTGCCCATATGGAACGCACCCTAACCACTCCTCCATTGGGACGCCCCACTCTTGCGTGTTTTGCTATTGGTCACTTACTGCAGTCTAACAGCTCTTGTTGTCGTGGTAATTGTGCTTGCTTTTCATTGCTGTCTCTGGATTGGAGGATTACCTGATAGACCTAGGGTGCAAAGGGTAACCTTCACTCTAACGTTGGGGCCTAATGGATCAAGAGAAACCTCACATTTGTTTGCTCTTGATCCTTTAACTTGAAGCATATTCTGATACTGATGCTGTATTGGATTTTTTTTTTTTTTTAATCTTCTGTGGCGTCAACTTCACCAGAGTTCAACAGGCAGCGTGAACAAAACACTGAAGTCCAGGGAGCCTCAGCGGCTCACCTGGTAGAGCTCACACCACTTACGCTCATTCCCTCCGGCAGCAACCGGGGTTCAAAACTGACCTTGAGGCCAATTGCTGCCTGTCATCCCCTCTCTCTCTCCACCAACTCTCCTGTCACTCTTTCACTGTCTCTTTCACATTCAAGGGGAAAAAAAAAACTTAATTACCCTGTGAAACACTTTGGCAATGTCTCACGTTTCACATCCTTCAGTCTAAATGATGATACTGTTTCTCTGTTTTGTTTTAATGATCAACATCCGCGCAGTGAAAGACGTCCACATGATTGCATCTTAAACACTGGTCCTATAGCAGGTGTAGTGATGCTCTCCGAGGAGACTTGAGTGTGTGTGTAAGTGTGTGAGCTGAGCAGAGGGGCGCGGTGGTTGGAGGACATAGTGCTGATTGATCCTGACAGCTTTATGAGGCTTTGTGACTACTGAGCAAACAGAAGGACATAATGATATTTATTTTAGTACGTTCCATGAGAGGAGGAGTGTATATGTGTGTATATGGTCATATACTGCATGTGTGTGTGTGTGTGTGTGTGTGTGTGTGTGTGTGTGTGTGTGACTGAGGGTGAAAGGCACATAGGGAACAGTTATTATCAGCAACAGATACTGCGCTGTACTTTGAGGAGGGGCATGCATAGCACACACACGTCCTCTGCAGATAGCATGCAAACTAAGAGAAAATGGCGTGATGCGCAAACACACACACACACACACACACATATGAACACACACACACACACACACATGCACACGTAGTCATGCACTAAAACCAGCTGCCCCAGCCAAAAGATAGGGTGACATTGCAGACACACAGGTGTAGGGAGTTTTCATGGAGTTGCGTATGCACCTGCTCAGCACGCCCTCCCCTCCCTCCTGGGCAAGACAGAGACAGCACACACACACACACACACACACACAGAAAGTCATAAAGTACATATAGTACAAGGCCAAAGGCTAGGGTGAGGTTGAGGGTAGAGGGTGGAGTTTACTGGGTTCAAGCAGCAGCGTGAGGCCTCATTAGAGAAAGTATGTTAAGAAAACGTCCTGCGTAGGTCACCAACAACACCCATAACACACACACATACACACACATACGTAGGAGGGAAAGACTTTGCACTCTGAACTATAGGTTTGTCTATTCTGTCTTTCTTCCATTAGAAGTGATAAATGATAAAAAAAAACATTTTCATAAGAACTGATAATATTAATAGAAAACGTAATAAAAAATAAGAGTTCGACGTCGGTGAAGTTGCAGGTGATACCAAGGGGCTCTAGGGTGGAGTGTAATTATACATACACATACAGACACACACACACAGACTCATGCACACACACTTGAGATAACTGGACGCACACAGTGGAGATAAGCGACAAGTGCCGTTATACTTTCATTTTTTTTATTAATTGTTTTTCGATAAAGGGACAAAATGGGTGTGTGAACAGGATTATGCAGACATCTGCCAGAAAACACAGACAGTGGTTTTCCCAGTACAACTGAACAGAGACCCCAAACAAGTACATCAGAAATTAAAAGACCTAGGATTATCAAATGACCGTCGGCCATCATTACAAAAGAAAAAAAAAAAAAAAAATCAAAATTATAATATAGCCAAAAAATAAAAAATAAAATAAAAAGAAACCAAAAAATAAGGATCCATTCCATGTCTCTGTTTTGAACAGAACATGTAGGTAATAATAAATAGTAACTCCCATAGTAAAAGATAAAGTTCAAGTTCAAGTTACAACAAACAGCTCTCGGAACAGGAATAGAAAAGGCTGATAACAAAATATTCCGCATTGCCATTTACAAAAAAGTCTCAACTCAAGCAGGCTTCTCCACGTCCCCCAGGTCATTTTTAAATATGCTTTGCATATGAAAGTATACCCAATCTAAATATAAAGCACCATTTAGTATTTGGCAATGAAAAAAAACTGCAAAACGTTTAATTTCTTTTTTAAATGTATTTATTTTGACGCTTTTTCGTAATCCATGTACTGCATATGAAGTTTTTTTTTTTTTTTTTTTGTTTAGTTTCTTCTTTCTCTCTTCTTGATGTTGGAATGTAGTCAGGTGGGAGGGGTGAGGAGGGAGACAGAAGCACACAACAGAACAGGCTGACGTCAGCTTGCATTACTGCATACAAGAATGGCAGCAGGGGGGAGGGAGGGGCGGGGTGGGTGGGAGGGAGGGGCGGGGGGCAGGGGGGGTGGAGGGAGGGGGAAGGAGGTCTGAACCAAAAAAACCAAAGAAGATATGTACAACCACCTCTGTGGACAGGAAACAGAGCGGCAGCCATCTGATGGCCCGCGACACCTCCCAATGCCACATACTTTTAGCTGCTTTTTTATGGGGTTTTTTTTTTTCCTTTTATTTCTTTAAACATACAAATAATTCGCACTATATTATCCTGCCAAATTAAAAAAATATACTGTGGCAGCCTGGGATTTTTTTTTTCCACTACCAAAAAAAGGTATGGTAAATACCTTTAGAGAGCACAAGCAACAGTTAAAAATACGAGCCTCAATATAAATACTATAGTGCCTATTCTAAGTGAACATTGAATTCAAATACAGTTCTAGAAATACAGAAAAAGTAGACCATAAATGTGTTTAAGCATAGGAATCGACATGAATGTGCATTTTCCTATATTTTAAGTTCTTTATTATATATTCATATATAATCTTAATCCTTTCCCCAATGCAAATTGTATTTCAACCTGAAGAGCTGTGAAGAGCCAAGGCAAAATAAAATACAAAACCATCACAGAATTTTTTTTTTCCATTTGTTTGTTTGTTTGTTTTTTCATCTTTTTTTTTTCTTTCTTCTTTTTTTTTATCATTTCATATATACTGTGATCGGAGTCTTGAACACCACCAAGACGCTGAGGAAAAAGAGAAACGACAACAAAACTTAAATACAGTTTCCCCTAAACGATAGTGAAGTGTTATTTGCAAAAACGTTTATTTTCATATCTAGAATTAAAGGAAGATTTATACAAAAAAAAAAAATACAAAAAAAAAAAACAACAACTGATTCTCGCAGTGTTAAGCAACAAGATTTGAGTGTTTTTGTAATCTGGCCGTCAAGGTCTGTAGATTATTCAGGTGGAGGTGACAACAGAATCACAATACAGCTCCCTAACAATGGGCATGTTTGGTTTCTGCTGAGGCCAATGGGAACTGCAACGTATATCAAACCTTTTTAATTTACAGACCTTGTTGACCAGGTGAATTTTCAGCCCCAGGAGAAGCCCTGGGGTTTTTAGGGGGTAACAAATTGACAAAATGGTCAAAGGTGAAACGGCAAGGGTACAGAGGTCAAGGGTCATGAGGCTGGAGTTGCATGTGTCTCATCTTTTACTGCTTTTTTTTTTAACAACGGGACCCTCTTTATCTGACAGCATTTCAACATTTTCTTTTTTTTTTTTTTTTTTTGTATTTCCCTTTCAGCATAAACTTGTAAACTGGGAAAATTTGAAAACAGTGCACTTCATGTCCTATAAATGACAATCTAGCTTTTAGACCTAACCCATGTACCAACATTGCATCAGTGTGGGACAATGAAAGAAGAGAGATGTCTGTACTTGCTCTCAGTGGCAGAGTGACAAGTGCTATACTATAAACAGCTTGAATGAAACTCAACAAGGAAAAAAAAAAAAAAAAAAAAAAACTCTCCTTCTTTTGGGTTAGAAAGCAACAGCAAACAAAAAAATAGTGCCCTGCATTAGCCTCTGCATACTGATTAAAATTTTCACTCCTTTCAAGAGCCCTGGAGTACAGATATATTTTCTTTTTTTTTGCAATTCTTTCTAGAAATGTAAGTGAAAGAGTGAAAGAGATTGCCTCTGATCCCTGTAATATGCACGTAGCTTCCAGTTCTGTGTAGCTTTCTGTGTTAGCCTCACTCGGAGCTCATATATTACTGTATGCATTGTTCCACACACTGACGTATCGGAGCAGCGTCGTAGGTTTTGTGCTAACGCAGACGCATGACGCCTCTCAGCAAATGCGCCGTATCCCTCAAGATCAGGATTGTACATTACAGATTACCTTTATCTCAAAAGTACCTCCTTAACCGGAAAACAAAACTACAAATAATTCAGATATACACAATACTGCTTGTACCATGCTTTCCATGAAATCCACATATTTAAAAAGATAGCCTATTGAACATGTAATAGGTAGCTAAATGATGATTAACGAGAACTCTCTGATCTTCGTCACAGTCCGTTTGAGCAGTCAGGTGCTTGATGCAAGGACCTTTCCTGGGTGGCTTCAACCTTTTAGCTTGATCTAGTGTGACCCCAAACTTATACCAGATAAGATTATGGCCAAATGCAGTCTTGAGATATCAAAGGCACTCTTTCTTATTCAACCAAATGATAGCACAAATTGAATTCCTAGCACACCCTTTGTCTTTTTGAAAGAAATTTGAAGGCTGTCGTTACTTTCTGTTTAGTCATCAAGCTAATGCGTGATTTCTTTTTTTTTTTTTTAACCCTGTGTGAACGTGGTGTCTTTTAGAAAGATCAGGATAAGTGCATTTATTTCCAGGGTTGTAAAGAAGAGGGTAAAGACTGTTCACTTTCCATGTTACAAAACAAAACTGTACATGATATGTGTTACAGAATGTATGCAGCATGGATGTCTCTTTCTTGTCTTTTCTCTTTTTGAAGAATAAAAAGAAAAACAGAACAAGAGGAAAAACAGCAACACATTTACTCAACAATTAACCAACCAGGGACAAGTTCTTTTCTTCTTTTTTTTTTTTGATTAGCAAAAACATACTATGCATGCTGACTAATTCTTAAAAATGGAAAAGGAAAAACTCAAAAAAAATTGTACACAACATGTAAATTATTGCACAAGAGAAAGGCTCGAAGTTTTGCGTCAATGCAAGAGTATTGCCCCGATACAGATCATGCATTCAATGGGTAATGGAAACGGGGTGTGCTGGTGCAGAGCACATGGTCTTAAGCTTCCACCAGATTGGCGAAAGTGGAGTGTTGGGGTTGGGGCAAATCTACAAGGAGCTGGGAATAAACAGGGGACTAATGGCGGACATAGCTGTGGGAGGGGGGAAGGTCCCATAGTTCGGCCTTCTACTCTGACTTTATTTCGGTACTCAAAGGACGGTCACTGTGCCATTTTTTCATGTGTTTCTCCAAGGTGCTGTAGACACTGAAGGGCATCTGACAAATTTCACACTTGTACACGTCTTTGCCCACCTGACCATGGGTCTTCATATGGCGTGTGAGTTTGGAACTCTGGGCACAAGCATAATTGCACAGCTCACATTTGTACGGTCTCTCCCCCGTGTGGCTGCGCCGATGCACTGTCAGGTTACTGCAGTTCTTGAACACCTTGCCGCAATACTCGCAAGTATCACTCCTGCGGCCGTCCTTGGAGCTGGGCCGACCAGGACCCCCGAGGTGCGGAGTGCTGCCCCCACTGCCTGTGCCGCTGCGGCCCGACATCCCGCCATCCAGTTCCCCCGGAGGGGTCGAGAAACGCAGACTGCCATTCTCTGACGAATGCTCAGACGAAGAGGCGAACGGCGATTGTCTGGAATCCCCAAAGTTCAGAAAAGGGTCCTTGAGTTGTCGGGAGGCGGCATAGCCGGCCAGCCACTGGGAGTAGACGTTCTCCGTGTTAGGGATTGTGGGAGTGGGCAGGTCAAATTCCTTTTCCAGCTTGATGCGTTTGGAGAAAGGACTGAGTGGACTGGGGCTACCCAGAAGCAGTTTCTTAGAGAGGCCGACGGAGGCATTTTCATTAGGGGAGGCTCCCCGCCCATTCACTGTTGAGACGGAGCCCTCCTCCACGCGATCTGTCTCCAGGACAGAGTCCCCATCACACATCTCGCGATTGTGGTGGTGGTGGTCTCGGTTGAGGTGGTGGTGCAGGTGGTTCTCCTGGGCCATGGCGTTCCGTTTGTGCGCGTTTAGGGCTTCACTGAAGTGCTGCATGCTGGCAGCCAGACCCATCCCCTGCATCACCTCGGGCAGCGACCGAGGGATAGACCCCTCGTCAGCCAGACCTCCCAGCCGGCTTCCGATGCCGCCGTTGTTTTCGTGTTGGCGCGCCGTCTCAAGGTTCAGACCAAAGTGATAGCTGTTGTTGGTCCTTCTGGCTGCCCTGTCTGCTTTTTGCTCTTCTTCCTCCTCTCCCTCCTCTTCCTCCTCCTCCTCCTCCTCTTCCTCCTCCTCTTCCTCCTCCTCCTCCTCTTCCTCTTCCTCCTCTTCCTCCTCGCCATTCTCACGCAGCATGCGATTATTCTCACTCTTCAGCTTGGCCACCACTGACTTGAGGGCGTTGCTTGCGCTGCCCATGTGCTCGCTGGTGCCAGGCTCTGGAGAGGAGGCTGTTGAGAGGCCGTCCTCTGACTTGCCCGTGTTCGGCGAGGAGGATTTGTGCATGTGCGTCTTCATGTGACGCTTCAGTTTGCTAGCCTGCGTACAAGCGTGATCACACAGATGACATTTGTACGGCTTCTCGCCCGTGTGGCTGCGCCGGTGCACTATTAGATTACTCTGAAACTTGAAGGCCTTGCCACAAAACTCACAACACTTTGATTTCAATGGGGTGGTGGAGGAGGGTGGCGCCCCTGCTGAGGGGAGTGGGGTAGTGGGAGTGGTCTGAGAGCCCACAGGTGACTGCATGGAGCCAGGAAGAGGGGGTGGGGTAGCAAGATATGGAGGTTTGCTGCCCCCTGCTCCTCCTGTTCCTCCACTTCCTCCTCCTGTCTGGAATGGCTGAAGCAAACGCTGCATGGGGCTAGGCCGGCTGGGGGATAGTGGGGGAGTGGACCCTGAGGTGTTGCCTGCCAGCTCCCGTAGCCGCCGTGAGAAGTCCATTGTTGGAGGGGGGTCCAGGGGCAGAGGAGGATTGAGGCGCAGCACCCTGTCAAAGGCACTCGGGTGGTGGGCTGCCAGCGCCAGCTCCTCTGGGCTCAGGTGATGGGGGTCCAAGTGGTTCCTTGGTGGGGGGCTGAACAGGGGCGGCGTGGGAGGGAAACGCTGATGATGGCCCCCACCAGCCATGCCGGGAGGGCCGATACCCCCTGCTCCGACGCTGTCCCGTCCACCTGAGCCCGAGCCAGGGATGCGTAAGAGGTTGAAGGGGCTTGCGTCGGGAGGCAAATGGAGGCCATGAAGGGGAGGCTGAGAGGGGCAGTCTGCGCCCCCGCCGAGAGAGGAAGGTCCACCCATGCGTGGTGTGAGAGGGCTTCCGTGTTCACTTTCTAGGTAGATGCGGAAGCCGTGGGTGTTCTGAGCGTGCTGCAGCAGGAACCAGGCGCTGCCATACGACTGCTTACACGTAGTGCAGGTGTAGGTGGTCGGCTCCTCCTTACCTGTGGTGACAGGAGAGAGAGAATCGGGTTAGGAGGGGTGGCAAACACCTTTAACATCAGCCTGACTTTATGCTACGGAGTCTGTTTAACAGTAAAGACTGAATTCTGAATTTCAGGTTTTCAAAAGCTGCATTTTTGTTCATTTGCAAACATGAACAAAATCGCACATAAACAACTCTGTGTACAGAATGAAACCCATGAAGGACAACTCTGTTTAACTCGGCTGAACCAGTCTTTTATTTGAACCTTAGGCCTAACTCTTACAGCTTTTAGAAGTGGTCGGCACATGGTGTTGAGGGCTTGCAAATAAAACGGTAGTTCTTATTGAGGTCATGCCCCACATGAGTAGCATGTGAGAAATAGTGTGTGTGTGTGTGTGTGTGTGTGCATTTGTTCTTCTCCCAGACTGCTCTGGGACATAATTTCTCCCTTTAGACTGACTGTGAGTCCTCCATTGTCAGCAGGAGAACAAAGAAACAGGGCTGTCCCAGCGGACTGCCGCTTCCCACTGATCTACCAAAACAAGAGGCTTGCTGACAAACACACACACACACAAACACACACACATGCACACACACTGGAGAGGCAGAATCCTTTAGACCTTCAAATTACTGCTTCCTCATTTCTGTAGCAGCAGCATAAATGCATAAAAAATATATGATATCCGATGCATCAGGAATTGTGTTTCAAATATATCTGAGAACAGGTTGAGACTGATGATTTCACCCAATCAGGAAATCCCTGTCAGAAATTCTTTCATGTCTTGACAACAAATAAATACAAATCAAATGTATGCAAGTTTATTCATGCACACTGTATTCTGGAGTCATATCCTCTTATGTACTGTTCACACTCATTCCAAGACTATCACCCCACAGACAAACGCACCTACACATACTCATTCTCTCATTCACACACGCAGAACAGACGCACCACGGCCGCCTGAGGGAAGTAAAACAGTAGGAGTGTAAAAACATTTAGGCTCCAACTGGAGAGGAAAAATAACCCCTTCTTCTTCCCTCAGCGAAGCATGCAGAGTCACTTTGAGGCGGCGACAAGAGGAACATTTAAAACAATAATTGCCTTTGAATGGCCTCGGCGATGATGACCTGTGGTGGGACCCGGAATGCATGTGTAATCTCATTAGGGGGAACCGAAATGGACGGCCATCGGCTCGTTTACAAGATTAGATGACAAACGAAGCCCCGTCGCTGCCATTCAGAGCCTTCCACTATTAAGCACAGTGCAGTGTGGGTGCATCTGACGCAGACAAGCGGAGCTACAGCACGCACTCGTTAACACACACGACGGATAAACACGCAATCCCACAGAAACATGCTAGAAAACAGTAGTTCACACATGTTGACACAGTAATGCAACTAAGCCTTAATATATATTGACACACACACACTCACACAGTAACTTCCACACTGACCTTGCTGCTGTTGGACTTTGCTATTTATCCATGCTCATATACCTCATATGCCAAATATGCACATATACTGTATATATGTAACATAGTTTTTTATTAGATTATCTCTCATACAGCTAATAATTTACCAAAACGTGTGCAGTTAGTTATTTATTTGTGCTAGTAATGTCATTCTCCCATGTTGTCATTGTCATTATAATATTACATGTTTTGTTTTGCACCGTTGTTGTGTGTTGTTTTTTTTTGTTTTTTCGCACTGATGTTGCTTCATGTCATTGTTGTTGTTTTTCTTAATGTGTACAATTTGTCTAGTACTGGTTGTGTGTTCTTTTTTGTGTAATTGTGTGTTTTTTTAATGTCTACTCTATGTGCCCTTTAAATTGCTCCCCAGGATCATCTGGCCCAACAAATGCACGGGTCCTCGGCCCAAATCTGGCCCATACACTTCCACATCCGGGAAGATTTCAGCTGGTATCCTCCTGTGTTGGCTGACAATGGCCGACTGTGTGTGCGCCAGAATTGGTCCAGATGTGGAACCAGGCGTATACTGGGCCAAGTATGGGCCGGACTTATTTTGCAATCTGGGGTAAAGTTGTGTACCAAGAAAGGCCACTTTTCTATTATCTTTTGTACCACCCTTGATAAAAACAGTTTGCTGCTAAAACAAAACATTGAAAAAAAAAAAAAAACTCTTTATTATCCAAGTTCTAGATCCTAATGCAAAAAAATGCATAAATTTGAACTATGCTTAGAAATACAGCTATTTATGGAATAACAACCACAATAATTATATCAACATCCTAAAAATGTCAAAAGCTGCAGAACATAATAAATTGAAACATGCTGTAATATTATTGCAAAAGCAAAATAAACAGGTGTCATTGTAGGGGTCGTTGTATTGATGATAATTATCCCAGTTGATTTTTTTGGGGGGGTAAAAAGCTATTTTTCCGTAACATGTTGTGAAAAATAAATTACAAAAACATTCCATTAATATGTAAACAGGTAAGGTGGGTTATAAAAAGACACAAAATTGGGACATATCACCTGCTAATTACTGACAGAACGACTGCGACAAATTAGCAGTGATACTGAAATAATGGTTTAGCATGGAAGCTTTTATACGTCGGCACTCTGCAATTTACCTCTAATAGCCAGAAAGAGAGAGTCAGAGAGGTTGTGGTGGAAAAACATATATGCAAAGGGAAACATTTGTGTATATGTGTGTGTGTGTGTGTGTGTGTGTGTGTGTGTGTGTGTGTGTGTACATAAAAGTATATGTGTGTTTATATTAGAGATATAATTTTCTTCACACTATGGGGCTTCAGTTCACAACGTACATAAACACAAACAGTAATTTGAATTGACAAAAGATGCATTTTTATTCACAAAGCTGATACTGGAGTGTGAAAGAATAGTGTGTCATCATAAACCGGGCACGTAAATGTGTTTCATTGTGTGTGTGTTTGTGTGTGTGTGTGTAGACGGGGATTCTGTCTGTCTCTTCTTTTCAGTGCATGGCAGGAGATTCTTAACCTTCCGTCTTTTCTCTTTTTTGTTTTCGCTACCGCTCCCTCACTTCCCCCCGTCTCTCCTACTGTACACATACACACACACACACACACACACACACTTATCCTACATGACCAGCAGTTTGGAAAGCCAGCTAAATTATGGATCATTAAAATCGGCACAAATTACCACTAATTGTGGCCACCTGCATCGGATCTAACCTGTGAATATCATTTGCATTATCAGGACCGGGGAGGCTTTAATTATTTATTCATCATTTTCTTTTTTTTTTTTCTCTGGTTGATACACTCTAATCCTGAACACTGACAGCACTGACAATACAGATGCACTTTTTTCACATTAGTCTAAACCAGGGGAGGTGTTATCCCTTCGGTACACATTATATTTTATATCGGCATGGGTATGGGATCTACTTTTATTTTTTGCTTTAAATAAACAGGTCATATTTCCAAATAGTAAAATGTCAGATATCGGCATCCTCGTACACACAAACTGAACACGACGGCAACATGTCAAGGTTTTCAATATCTAAACATGAACAACAACAATAAAAGCATATTTTTATTGTGCAATAATTGCACACTTTTGCTTTGGTGACTGTCATTCTCATACCATATTTCAATAGAGGTGCAGAAAAGCAAAATAAGATCAACTGAAAGTGAAAAGGATGGTCTGGAAATTGAGGCAGTCACTGCAGCATTTGAAGTAGAGTACAGTAACTGCTCTAAAGGACTCTAGAAGATTCCTGTCAGGGGCTTTGTTGGAAGTGGAATAATGAACTAACTAACCAGAGCAAGGATATTATTATTGTTGTCTCCTGAATAAATAGTTTGACAGTCTATGTTTGTATCTAAACTGATCTAACATGAACTTCTGGCCCAACATATGCCTGGGTCCTCAGCCTGAGTCTGGCCCATATACTGCCACTCCTGGGCAGATTCAGGCTGTTGTTGTTCTATAGGTCCAGAGATTGGAAGTAGCATCACCTCACAATCATGCTTTATAAGGGCCAGATTTGGGCCGTGGAACCGGTTGTATACTGGGCCAGAAGCAAACAAGCATGTGGCCCAAGTATGGATTTATTTTGCTATCCTGTTTAATCTGGGAGCAACAGAGCAAAATTTAGGGGGCGCAAGATTATTAACAGGATATGAAAGTCATGTAAAATTATGTTCATTTCATCCATGCTCGCCTCTAATCTTTGCTTTTCCTGTCTTATGAATTACTGGGTAATTTTAGGCATTTCATTCAATTTCAATACTGCAGGGAAATTTTTTCCAAAATGACATTGTGCTGATTCTGATACTGAGCTCCAACAGAACTTCCAGGAAATAATGTGCTAAAAACATACATGCATGAAATTGGATGTACTGAAAGGGTAAGAAGATGCACTGAGGCTGCTTATGCCCAGGGCCTAGATTTGTGTGCTCTGCCCCCCACTCAACCACAGCTGTTTCACCCAGAAGAATACTGTCAATTGATGAACATAAGGCTGGTGAGATCGTGTATGAATGTAACATGGTGACAGCACAATGATAACACAGTAAAAAAGCAGGATTTGTGTTGTCAGCTAAAGGTGGGCAAAATATTGAGCAAAACAAGCGCGAGGCACAATGGTGTAACTCTTAAGCTAATACGCTCCTTTTTGACTCCCAGCTCAGACTTGTCTGCACGCTGATTGAAACTGTAAGGTTAATGGATTTTAGAGTAGGCGACCGCTCCACTCTGTCTCTCTGTAATATACTCCCATCAGCCACTTCATTAGGCAAACTCTCCACCACTCTGAGGTAGAAAAATTAAGTGAGAAAGCCGAATGGAGAACGGAAGATGAAGATGGATAAGAGTCGGAGAAAGGGAACGAAAGAGATAGGAGAAGTAATCCTTCTTAGTTAGCTTGGAGAGAGTTGACAAATACATGCTGCAACTGTTAAGTCTGGATACGGCAGGTATGTGGAAGGAGAGAGGGGAGGAAAGGAAGGAGGGGAGATGGGGGTAAATAATAGCATCCAGGTCTTTACCCAGGGTAAATGTCAAAGCCACACAGACACTGGTGAGACTCCAGAGAACACCACACGCACAGTTTCAGAAATGTCCTAACACTCAATAGCAGCCATGCTACACTGACAAGCACACGCATTAGGTCCTATTAAGCCAAGGGCCTTGCCTGGACACTTATGGTGGTGCTAGATGGGAGAGGGAGGATAGTAATGCAGCTTGACTCATGTTTCACAACTCTTTTGTGAATGTGTGTGTGTGAGTTTTTGGCTCTATCCACCCCTCCTTTCAAAAGGATGTGTAGCACTCTAAACCAATGGCTGTCCAAGCTGAGCTGAAATAAAGCCAGTGCACCAAACTAGGGAGACACACTGTACATCCATTCGAAGTGTTTAACAGTTATTCTTTTCTTTGTAACTTTCTGTTTTTGCAGTGACAGTGAAAAGTTCAATTTCAACTGTGGATTTAGTTCATTTGCAGATTAAATTTGTCACAATGAAACATAGTGTGAAAATGTCTTTGCCTTGATACATTAAAGGTCCCATATTGTCTAAAGTGAGATTTCTGATTATAAAGCTGGTCTAGGTTCTGTATTAATACTGTGAAAGTATCAAAGCCTCAGTCCACAGAGAAATGCACACAGCCTGTATTCAGAAACTGAGCCTTAAAACCAGCCGCCAGGACTGGAACTTTGTGATGTCACAACAAAGCAGTCACCGCTCTCAGCCATGCCCCAAGCCCCACCCACAGTCCAGCCTTGCAGGATTTAGTTTTTCTGAGTGTTTACCTGAAATCCGCTATATTTTCTATTGGATCACTCAGAAAACAGGCTCCGAGCCTCCTCTCTTCTGATTGGCTCACTGACCTGTTGTTACTACAGCTCCAGACAGAAGCCTGAGAGAGGAGATCTAAAACTACATTGAGATGTTTTGTTTTTTTTTCTTAAAACCACAAATATATCTTCTTATGGATCAACACTTCAAATAAAACACTGGACAAGTGTAAAATATGGGACCTTTAAACAACACCCTGCATGTCATAATAGCACAACTGTTAAGTGATGACATCATTTTGCTTCAACTGTTCAGTGACAAAGGTCTCCCCTTCTTCACATAGTCTAAAATTTGCTGCAAGGTCACATGACTGTCTGCAACCAGTGCTCATGTCCTTGAACATCTGTATGTACATCTGTGCAGGGTGCACATGCAAAATCGAAAGGTTGCCATTTTGATTTCTACTGCACGTTTGCAACTTGTCCACATACAGAGTCACCATGTGTCTGATCTGCTGTCCATGTCATGTGCACATTTAAGATGACAGCAGATAAATCTAACAGCTCATTTACATTATAAAATTCTTGAATGCACCTCAGAAAATGTCAGCCTGTGAAACCGTGTTCCTCAGCCAGTCATTCTGTCCTGTAAATTAGCTGGATTGCCACCATTACATCCGTCTCCGACCAGCTGGGAAACAAAAATGAATGCCAGGTCTTGGCTACCAGCTCGGACAGACCTACCAGTGTTTTAATGGTCTGACATGAATTGTATGCATCTCTACATCATCAGTTTGTTCTCCTTTTATTGTCGCTTGTGATCATTTTTCTCTCCGGTGTTACTTTGTTCAGTCTATCTCTTTATCCTCTCTCTCAGCCCCCTCTTTTCCTATCTCCCCTTTTCCATCCTACTTTCTTTGTACTATATAGGACCCTCTCCTCCGTAGCCCTCCCTCTCCACCTCTTCCGCCATCCTCTCCCCTCTCTTTCCATACCCATCGGTGGCTCTCCGGTGGTGTCCTTGGCTGAGTCCACCTCTGGGTGAGATGATAGTAATTGAGGTAATGGAACATCGCTGAAACAGGATTAGGTACGCATACTGGGAGTGAGAGACAATGTCCCTTAATACAATTTGGGATTTCTATCTGAGCCTCAGGCTTTCAGGATCTGCTGCTTATATTTACATCTAGGCATCACCGCTCACCCCTGATCACCTCCTGCTTTACTTTAAAGGGATACCTGGACATTTCAGAGTTTCACTTTAGCTTTCACTATTATTACTCTTCATCAGACATTTGTTTAATATCTCGAGGAATATGTTCATTAATTTAGCCCACACTTTAATTTAGCACAAGCTTTAATTTAGCTAGTTTCAGGTTTAAAAAACTGTCCCAACCTCTAAACTCTGTAGAGAGAGAAATTATAATCCCTCATAATAGAATTATTAATTCATACACATTTTGATGGCCAAAAAGTAAGTGAGGTAATAGAACAACTTTAACAGTTCTTAGGGGGAGCATTAAAGGTAGCAGTTCTAATTGATTTTAATGAGCAACACTTAACGGGTAAAGTAGTTAAAGGACAAATGCAATGTTTTTTCTCTATGTGCTGGTCACAATCATAGTCTGTCTATAAAGATGGATGTAACCTCTGTGATGTCACCCATATGTTTCTGAAGAGCAGTTCTGAAGCTCAGAGTGAGCTGCTCTGCCGTCACCATCTTGGCAGTGCCTGTCTCCGCCCCTAACTCCCAGCTAATCCAAAAATGGGCAAATAGGTGGGTGCATGCCGGTTTGTTGCAAGTATATGATCCCTCCTGTCACTCAAAGCAGCACACCATCAATTATACATAACTTTAAGCTGTAATAAAATTCATTTTTATTTTATTTTATTTTATTATTCATTTTAATAAATAAAACAGATGACAGTAATTGGGGAACTGCAGTTGGCTTGGGAACAAAACAGAGTAAAAATCCCACTACAATTGTTATAATATTCCTTTAAAATGAGGCAAATTACCAGGAGTGGATGGAGTGGATGGAGTGTCATATCTTTGGCATATGAATATCTATATCATATTCATATTTGACAGTAATTATAACGGGAATAATTAGTGACATAATATGAATATAGTCATTGTGTGATAATGACTTCTATTCATGTCTTTTTTAAGCTCCCTTTCCCCTCCCTCTATATATTTTTCCAGTGACATACAGTGCATAACTGGTTGCTGATCAACACTCAGATACTCATATCTTATGACTCCCACTATACATTTGTGCTGTAACCGATACACTGCCTTAGGAGTGGGAGCAAACTGTACCAGAGAAAATGACTTTCAAATGGTTTCTGCAGGACATGGACATTATTGACTCCACTGTCATAACCCATCCTTCCTCCTTACCTCCCTCCCTCCCTCTGTCCTCCCTCCATCATCAGCCACTAAAGTGCAACAGTTGTGGCTTTCTGCCTCTCTTCCAACAGTCTGTTCTTCCGCCCAAAAGCACTTAACCATATCATTGTTGTCATGTGAAAATCATGTTGCCCCAATTATGGTTCTGTTTTATATTCTTATTTCAGAACTGTGTGTTCTTGTTCGAGCAGAGGAAATTCAATGACCCTTGGGGTTATAGATGAAAACCATAAAAACCCTGTTGGTTAAAGTGAAAAAAGGCATGGTGGTCAAGTCCAAATCAAGGCTGTAAAATCCAGGACACCAACAAAAATCAAAACACTGTTACATTCTTTAGTGGCATCCTTTTGAAATTACTGTTCTGGCATCATAAACTGTCGCACGAATGCACTGGGATAGATCCTACAAAAAAAGTTCCAGGGTAGTCCAGACAGAAGGATCTGCACTATCCTCCCTTTCTCCCCGCAATTATTTCCCCCTCTATGCAAAAGCTTTCTCACTAACTGGACAGCAAGCAATTGGAATGCAAACAGTGGCAGCTGGTGTCCTGTCTGCTCACTGACGAGAGTGACGCAGTCAAATAACAACATGACTGCAATTGCTCAAAAAGGCAGTGTTCTGCTTGGAAGGAAATCAGCCTCTGTTACTGGCTACGAGTCGGCGGCTAGATCAAAGAAACTTCCTCAAACACTGCAGTTACAAGAGAATGTCTGTCCCGATGCAGAGAATAGTTGTGTAATCATTTAAGAGGGGTGATCAATTACAGAAACTACCTTAAATATGTGAGTGATGAGAAGGGATCAGTCCTGACAAGGGTTGCCAACCTTCCCACGAGATGAACTGACTCTACTTCCTTTACAAATGAAGAGGTTGCAACATGAAGACATCAGTATGCTTCTAACAAGTGTTTGTCTAACAAGTTTAACAGCATCTATAACCTGCTTTTCATCAGCGGTTTTGTAGGCATCTGCATTTGACAATTTCTCTTTATGAAACCAACAATCCAACAAACATGTCATTTATATGCAGCGACTTTGGAGGTACACAAGAACTGAGCTTTACTTTTAGGCTCTCATTCTTTACATAACTACCTCCATCACTTTTTGTGTGTAAAACTGCGGGAAACACCAAGAATGACTTCAATATCCACAATCCCTTCAAGACTACAAAGACAACAAAGAGTTCTTGGGGAGAGTCCAGGGAGGCAATGACACGCAGCCAGGCTATGATACAAGCTCTCTGTCCTGCCTTCCAGTGCAGACATCCGGAGCAAGTATAAAGATTTTTGCCATTCTGGCGTGATATTTGGATACATTCCAGGTGAACCCTTAAGGTGCAAAATGTATGTGAGGTCACAGAAGAAAAGTTTTAAGGTAGAGAACCCAACCTAGAACCCAAGAAAATTTCATATGAACTGTAACATCATATTTCAGGTAGCAGTTCTCATTGATTTTAATCAGAAACACTAAACAGGTAAGGCAGTTAACGGACAAATATAATAAACATAGACTGTATATAAAAATGGACATAATTTCTCCATAATTTTACCACCATAGGTTTCTGAGGAGTTTGAAGCGCCGCTGTCGCCATCTTGGCAGCACGGTACCTGTATACATATTAGTTTGTTTAAAGCATACTGAACCCTTAAGGTGCAAAATGTACTGTGTATAATTCTTTCTTAGCCATCATTGGGTTACTACATGTCATAACTATCTATAAAATGTGTGTTTAAATGCATGCGAGTATCCTTGTTAGTACTCTTCTCTTGCCTTGATATGATGCTTACTTGGAACATAGAAAGAAAACTGTTTTTTCATCTTCCTGTTTGCATGATTATAATGATCACAGGATCCGAGCAGTTCTTCACCCCTGTTCCATGTCTGCTCAGATCCGGGTTATGATCTGGTTTTCTTGGACACGGTTCCATTTACCACTCTCTGTCAGATATGACTCATCTTGAGGAAAGATAAGAGTCAATTTATCATCTGAATTACCAGGGTCAGGGTTATGCTTTCCCTTTAGCCTGTTGATCATCATCACATGGTTTGTTATCAACATCAGCTACTTTTGTGACTTCAAATCAAAGATGCTGTTTCCGTGCCAGACTGTTTATCACAGTATTCCAGGTTAGAGAGCTGAGGAGCTATTTTAAATTCCAGCTCAAACTTAAAATAGCTCCAAACTACTTTTGCAAATAGAAGCCTCCAGGCCTGACAATAATGATCTGGTATTTTTATGGAAGAAAGAACTATGAACGCATTTGAATTACCAAAAACAGCAATGGATTATTGAGCCTGTCTGATAACATGCTGTGTGTGTGCATGGTTGTGTGCGAGAATGTGTGTATCTGTGTGATCCTGCCGAACAGCCATACACTCAAGGCTGATGAGCAAAAATATCAATACCGTCTGTCCCCCTGTGTGTGTGTGTGTGTGTGTGTGTGTGTGTGTGTGTGTGTGTGGAATATATCAATACCTTCTGTCTCTGTGTGTGGAATCCCTGCTGGGCTACAGACTGTGCTATCTGCAACTCTCTCACCAGCAATCTACTTGTGTGTTTGTGTGTGTGTGTGTCCATCCAACGCCATGTGACAAAGTTTCCTTTTCTTTCTCTCCTTTCCACACACAAACACACACACACACACACACACACACACCCTCTCTCACACACACAAACACAGTTATGTATCTCATAAAGTCTGTTCTAATGACACAGCCCGGGCCCTTAAACTGTGTTTATAAATGTAATTAAATGAACTGGCCTTTGTAGAAGCATCCAAGCGCAATGTAGCAATGATCCAGTGTGTGTGCATGTGTGTAGGGTGAGTGTGTGTGTGTCCATTTGGAAGAGCAGTACTCATGATGGTAGGGACAGCCTCCACTTAACCCTAAACCGCCATGGTGAAATTACAGAGCATCCAAATTACAGCACTTATGTGAGCAGAGAGAGAGAGAGAGAGAGAGAGAGAGAGAGAGAGAGAGAGAAACTAGCGTTTGAAAGAGGAAACTTGGTCCTGACACATATACACACACACACACACACAATACTCAATGACTCAGCTTGTGGACTTGAAACCCAGAATGCAGGAACTTTCTTTCAACTCCTAATCTGTTGCAGATTTGTGACCTTATTCAGATTTTATGTGGTCATTTCAGGTATGTTTTGACGTAACTGTCATTTCAGGGCTTTTTCAAACTAACGAATTGGAGCTCATACTGAACATAAATACGAAGGTTTCTTGAAGATACAGGAAATACGCTGCAGGTGAGTCACAATAGCGTCTTCGGGTTTGCTCGGGAAGACGTTAGCCCGCTTATTTACTTCACTGATGCCACTGCATTGATACTGCAATAAGCTCAGTCTGCCGTCATCCAGCAAAGCACCACACAGGCCATTTAATATTCACTTTGCTGGTATTTAACTGTGTGACATGAATGGGGTAATTCCAATGTTTGCATAGAGGTCATCTCAACACAAGATGAAATGTTTGTCACTGTGATAACTTTCCAAAAGTATTGTAACCACTGTCTCTCACTGACATTCCTGGATCATCACTGATCAAATCAGCAGCTGTTGGCACTGCTGCTGGCCTTAGTGGGGACTAAAAGCTTCATGGCCAGATTTTTTTTTTTTTTTTTTAAATGAATGAATGAATTCACAGTAACTACATATTCTTCATACAAAGTATTATGTCAAAATGAGTATGTAGTGCATTCCAAATGCATTTTGTACATGTAAGAAATACTTAGATGTATGCTAATTCACCAAGGATGTTTGAGTATGCACCATGAGCTAACTTTATATACTCAAGTGCCCCATAATCCATTGTGGCTGCAGCACCAGTTGCACCATCCAGCATCAGTGCGCGTACAAATGTAAGTAACCAAACTGTAAGACTCACATGGCTTGTATGTGGTCAAATAATATTTGAATGACTGCCCTGTTAGCCTACATGCTAATTTAGCATGTTAGCAGGTGGTTCTGAACACAGCTAGTCAGATAGGTGGTGTTCAAACTTTCAAACAGTAATTTGACATAAATATTTCAACATAAGGTTCTAACGTAACAACATTATTTGATATGATATGATGATGTGATGCCATCTGTTTTCTACCAACACTATACTGGTCGATGGGAACACTTTAACTTTAACTACTAATTTCGAGTGTCCCCTAGTCTGTGTGCTTTTCAAAACACTTCAGCAACCACTTCAAAATGAAACTATACAGGATAATTGAAATTGTGACATTATGAAGTTGTCTCCGGCACAAAATGATCATTTTAGAAAAAACGTAATACTCTCCATCAGCTTCAGGCCAAAATCAGTTTCAAATGTGAGAAATGTAAGAAAATAGAAAATGTAATTTTTAGTTTTATACATGTTTTGTTTTTCCTGGGAGCACATAGAACACACACACACATACACACACACACACACACACACACACACACACACACAAACACACGCAACACTGTGTGTCAAATCCCCTATAAGACAAGAGCACACGCTGAGAAGAAGCAGATTTTCTTTAGTGCCATAAGCAAAAGGTTGGTGGTCACTGAAGACACACACACACACACACACGTACACATGCACACATATATACACACATATATACACAAAGCCAGTTTGGTATTGAGTGATCTGCAGGGACCTGCAACAGCTGCCAAGCAGGACAATTCAGTTATCAGTGTGTGTGTGTGTGTGTGTGTGTGTGTGCGTCTTGCAGTGACCACAGTGGGAGATCACTCTGAGCCGAGCAAACACCTCAGCTGGCCGGAGGCCCACACACACACACACACACACACACACACACACACACGGCGCTTTGCTTCCTCTCTTCATCTAATCCCTCCTCCGTTCAGCTGGTTTCATCCCTCCATCTGTCCATCAACATTGCATACAGGTGGCTGTCCTCTCTCTTTCTCTTTCTCTCTCTCTCTCTCTCTCTATCTCTCTGTCTCTTTTTTCTCCTCTCTATCACTCAGTCCCTCTTTTTCTTTTTGACACCTTCCACCTCCCACACGTTTCACTGCTTCTTTTCTTTCCTGATGATTTGGCAACACAACAGAATGGAGAAGGAGAGGTGAGGGGAGTCATGGAGGAGAGGAGGAATCAAGGGGGGGTGGGGGGGGGGGGTGGAGAAGAAACTTGTAAGAAACCTGTACATTTACGGCAACATGTGGACAAGCTGCAACCCAACCTAAGAAGCAACACTTCTGCCAAAAAAAAAAAACCCTTTCACTCGTCTATTCTCTCAGTCCATCCATCCCTCCCACTTTTCCTCATTGTTTTCCTCCCTCTATTCTTCCATCCATCCACCCACCCCCCCTCCTCTTTTAATCCTTCCATCATCCCCTCCCAGGTGGGAAGCACTCAGTGCCGTCTCTTTAATTGTATTCATCCGACAAGGCCAATCGATAGAGGACATATTTAATACAAATTTATGACTATTAGCCATCAGCGATAAAAAGCCTTTTTTTTTTCCTAGATAGCTCTTGCTTGTGGTGAAAGAGCGAAAGAGGAGGAGGGATGAGAGGAAATACAAGCCATCCTGCTTTTAACACAAACAACCTCCCACCATCTCACTGTCCAACCTTGGAGAGATACAGTTTAAGCTGCAACAAAAATACAAACATTTTTTTTTTCTTTCTTTCTTTCTTTCTTTTCAGGGGAGGCTTCAATTTCAAGTGGGCCTCAAGTATATTTGGGATTTTTTTTTTTTACGGGCATTTGATTTTAGCGCGCGGTGCACAAGAGGATTTCAGGATTGACTCCACAACAGCAGCAATTTTTGGCAAGGATAATAAATAATTATATCAACTGGTTATTTTCAAACTTGACTGATGGACTGGTGCGAATAAGAAAAACTGAGGCCGATGGTGCCATTAACTGCAAACACTCAGGGTTGAGTAATTTCCATTTTAAAAGGCAAACTTGGACACCATTCGATGCCTCTTGTAGTCGTCTCCACAAATAATTCTCCTGCCAAAAGGCAAAAGAGGTGAAATATGTGAGAAGGTTAATGTTAAATTTCCTATTAAAGTTCCCAGATTCGGTCACTGTTCTGTTGAGAAAAAAAAAAAAAAAAAAAAACAGCAAAGGGAGTGCTGCGATGAGATAAAGCACGAAGACAAACTCCCCTCCAGCAGTCCTTCACAACCACGTCTGCTTAACAAACACTGTAGGCTTGATTCATTAGAGCTGCAGTCACTACACCCTGAGAGCCCGTATCGATCCCCCAGACGTTTTCTGCAGGCCAGGGAAAAAAAAAAAAAAAAAAAACTAAAGAGGGAAAAGACCGAGATGGAGAAACAGAGGAAGAGCAGAAAAAAAAAAAAAAAGCCAGAGAGACAGGGCTAAATATATGGCTCTGTTAATACGAAGCGAGCAGCAGTTTACCTGCCTCTTTAAATTCATTCTAGTGTGCAAGGCAGCTGTGACGGCTCCCGGAGAGAAAAGCCTCCCCGCTCGTCGCCAAAGGAAATCTTTCGCCCTCCAAGAGAAACAAGGTGTGCATTGGCTGGAACCAAAGTCAGATGATGGAGAGATGATTTTGTTTATGTGAAACCTCCAGTCGCATACGTTGACTATAGTAGGAGGTTTGGGGGTTGGAGTCATCGTCAGTTCGAGACAGATTTACCCAGGTTAACAAGCAACTTAGGAATTTGATTTTACCACCTTTTGCAGAGTTTTATAATGTGATATTAAATCACTAGAAAAAGCGTCACAATCAATACTGGGAGAAGGAGAACATGTGGCAGCTCCAAAGTCAAATTCTAATGCTAATGCTACCTGCTGCTGCATGAATTCTTTTTCTCTAAGGGTAAATGTGTCAGTCAAGGAACAGGTCACTTCCTTTGTTGCGTCAGGTCAACACAGTGCTGTATAGGCATACAAACAATAAGTAAAAACTGATTTCTTATAATTATTAGGGGAAAAGAAGCAACACATGCATTAGAAAAGTTGTATTAGGTTTTGTTATGTAATTTTTCTTTTTTTTCATATCGATTTTATGAACCTTGCTTTTTATTTCCTGGTTCCTCGTTCCTTTGCTTTTGGTCTTAAACTGAGCTGAGCATTTTCTGCACACACACACACACAAAAAGGAAAAAAAAATCAATCGCATAAGAGAGCAACATGGCTACTCTTTACTTTTCCAGCCTACACTTGGTAAAATGCTTTTTGTACTATCATAAATGTTAAATATGGATCTAGATCATTAAATGTCCCTGTGCCCACTATTGCACAGTGCGTATTGGCAAACACATTGACCTGGATCATCATTTTACATCTAGACTGCACAACACTCAGGAAACTAATGGGAAAAACACAGTTCGCGATACGTCAGTCAATGATACACATTACAGGACCAAATGTACTTCAGTGTGTTTTACGAGAAAAACATAAAAAATATACAACAGTTTTTGCAAAATCTGAAAAGTGTCACTTCACCCTCTCCGCAGTGTGTTACCTCTGCGGCTGTGAAAAGGAGTTGCAGCGAGTTGGTGGACTGGTCAACGCCTGCACGAGCATATGGCAAAGACAACATTTCTAAATGATAAAAGCCACTGTGTGTGTGTGTGTGTGTGTGTGAAGTGGTATTCATTTTCATACACTCACACTCACGCGTGCACATAGACTGACATATGCCTGTGGCCCTGGCCACCAGCAGCGGACAAAAAGGCCCGTAAATAATTGAGAAGTGTGAAAAGCAACAGAGGGGAAAAGAGAGAGAGAGAGAGAGAGAGAGAGAGAGAGAGAGAGAGAGAGGTGGTAGGTGGGACCACATTGCATGCAATTTTTTTTTGTTGGTTTTTTTGGAGGGGTGTGGTGGTAGTGGTGGTGGTGGTAGTGGTGGTGGTGGTGATGGTTGTGGGCGGGTGTCTACATGCATGTGACAACATTGTGCGAGTATATATGTGTATGTGTGTCTTCATGTGTGTATGAGCCCAAAGATGCTCCATTAGTGATTTGGAAAGTGGTGTGGGGGCCTGGCATTCCCATCAGGCCCAGTATTGGCCTAAGTGCTGCACCACACACCATCCCAAACTCTAACCAACCCCAACCCCGTGGGCACGGCGCTGGATGCCCCACCCACCCTCAACCAACCCTTTACCACCCTAGGACGACCTAGTAGCGCCTGTCAGCCTGGTCCAAAACACCACACACACATAAGCAAACACACACACTCATGGTCCACTAATGACCAAACCCAAACAGCTCCCAAACAACTCAGAAAAGCTATTAGGAGAGGGCCTTTAGTTGGGGAAGTGATTTTTTTATATGCCATTAAAAGCCATGGATAAAATGGGCATTCGCGTAAATACAGCCACAGGTCGGAAGGGGATAGCCAAACAAGGATAATTGACAAACCATACGTCCCCCCTGAGATAAAGGTAGAGGAGTGTCCACATGTTGCTTTCTGTCAAAGTGAAGACTGTGTAGAGTAAGTAACAGAAGACACTTTAGTTTCCACTTACTTTTTTTTCACATTTTGTGACATTTTAAGTGTTTTTTTTATTTATTTCAGGGACATATGGGTAATGGACTTTTTGCCTGTCTAGTGTGTCAGGTGTTTTTATCATATTTACAACCCTTAATGCATTCATACCTCATATTTCTAATTGTAACATGTATACTATACTTTTGTGCATTAATGTGTGCGTGTGTGCGTGTGTGTGTGTGTGTGTGTGTGTGTGGGTGAATAAAGTTGTATCTTATCAACTGTAACTTAAATGTCCCATATTGTATAAAATTAGATTTCCATGTCTTTCTTGATTATAAAGCTGTCAGGACTTGTAACTTTGTGATGTCACAACTATACAGTCACCACTCTCAGCCATGCCGCAAGCCCCGCCCCCCTGGACCCACCATCCAACCTTGCAGGATTTGTTTTCACTGTGTTTACCTGAAATCTGCTATATTTTTATTGGATCTCTCAGAAAACTAGATTGATGGTTTTTGGTTCTTAAAACCACAAATATATCTTCATATGGATGAACACTTTAAATAAAAGACAGGAATAGTGTAACATATGGACCTTTAAACTGTGCAAACACTCAAACATACATTTTAAAATAAGCGTCTCTCAGTATCAGATGTAAATAATATGAGAATTATTACAATAGTAGAAGGTGAAAAATCCAGCACTTGCACTCTGGATGGGATTAACATCACTGACCAGCACATGCAACATGAAACTCAAACCACCTCCCTGGAGGATTAAATCCCGAACAGGTTTTACATTCACACACACACACACCTGTACCAGACACCATGAGTCTATTTGGACGTATTTCCTTGAATCGTCTGTTTCTTTCTTTTATGGACAGCTTTCAAACAGACCTCAAACATCTGCTGGCTATTTTTCCTGGATCACACACAACTTCTCATATCATCCCATCTTGTGTCGCTGTAATAACTTCTGGCATGTGAAAGTTTGAATTGTCGATACAACGCGCCGACTAACTTTAGGTGAAACCGACACCGTTAGCACTTAAAGCTCTGCTGTAAGTACTTAAAGCCTGAGGTTTGAATGCGGGCAGGTAGAAAATAGCTCCCGTCCCTGAGATGAACAGGGGCCATTCCTCGCATGTGGAGAGCGCCGGTAATCACGTCGGGTCAGGTTCAGACACGATTTCCAGCAGAATACTTTTTCCTAGAAGGAGATGGCAGGCCTGGCATACCTGTTTATTTCCAGCCCTCCGCCTCTTTGTCTACCTCCTCCCCTTTTTTTTTTTACTATTCACTCTTTTTTTGTACATCTGTCTCCTTCAGAACAGAAAGAAGAGGGTGGGAGAAAGACAAAACATAAACATCAATCATCATCGAGCAAACACACCTATACACACACACACACACACATGCACACATAACCTTATTCAGCATTAAGAGCGAGTCTTTCAGCACCTCAGCAGTATTTCTATGGCCTCGTGATAAAAGAAAGTGAAAGAACACAAGTGAGAAAGAGGAAACATTCAGGCACCCTCAGAGTCACACACACACACACACACACACACACACACACACACACACACACTGTTCACCTACAGTATCTTTAGGATATCTTTCTCCTCCTCATTAGCCCTTAATAATCCACAAGACCATCATATTCTTAACAGCTGTTAGGCAATCTTTAGAAAAATGCCTCCTATTGAGAAGGTCTTTCAGCCTATTAGAGGAACCTGTCAGTGTTTGCTGGTCTCAGAGCTGCAGAATCTGGGAGTGGCCACACAGGAAGAGGAACTGATGTCCGAGCCTGAAGTTGCTCGATGAGATGGCGCGAGTCGCAAACAATGTGCAAATGAGATTAACACAGTTTTGGCCAAAGTCACCGGTCAGCTTGTTCATTCACCCTACAAGACTACAGTATAAGTGAATATAGAATAGAGGGAATATATATTATTTGAAAGAATGAAGTATCACATTTAAATACAGGTGGAATGTGGGTGTACAAATTGCGCGGCTGTCACACCTATATCAGTATTAAACCACGATCTGACATTAACCAAGTGGTGTGACAGTCTAACCATAACTATAAAAAAGTTGTATAATATATAACATGTATAATAACGGTTTGGTCACTGTAAGTAAATCAACAACAGATGCTCTTTATGTTAATAGAAAATGTCATTTGTTTCCTACAAAACTTATTTGTTGTTGCTGTTTAGATGAATAGAAACGTAAACTCTGGGAGACAGGTTCGGGTTGTGAGCTCAGGACAGTCATTAAACAAGGACACACTAACTACACATACGAGACAACTAAAACAGACCTGAGATGAGCTCTGAAGACGTCTCACTGACAGGACTGATGCAGTTATATCAAAGGAGTCCACCATGTTTTTTAGAGTCATTAGTGTAACCCTAACCTTTAAGGCAGACAGTGAGAGTGTGAAGGCTGAGGTGGTGGGTGGGTCTGTAGTTGTATCCAGCCACAATCACAGTTAATGTTGTCTTTTATTAACTATAACCACCCAGACCTGAGTCTGCCTGAACTGTAGCTGCCCTGCACATGGACGTCATAAAACACTGTAACTGAATTTTCCAATATCAACGTTCTTTTATGGCAATACAGTCAATTTATTGATTATGTAATGAAAACATAGACGCTGGTGTCCACTGTGTCACTGGAACATCATCAGCCCATCATTAGTTTTTGATTTACAAGATCTATGATGCAAGAGCTGATTCAACTGAATTAGAAAAATATATTCTAGTGTTATCTATATGGATAGTTTTTAAGATTTTTAAACATCCATCTCTACGACAAAGATGAACAGAATTCTGTACATGTTCAAGATGAACACTGCGGACAGTGAGTTTTGTCTGGTGTAACATGGACACATAAAAACCAAACCTGTCTGTGTGTGGATGGATACTACTGAAGGTACAAGTGAACTTTCCATATGAGTCACAATGAGGCTGATGATGTTTTGTACAGGAAACACAGCAGTGTATCAGGTACACAAATTAATCTTTCCTAACCACAAACTACATGTTTCCCTCCAGCGCAGCTTCTTCCAGACTCTGTAACATCCTGTACCACTTCTGTTTAAAACAGTTATACAATCGCTATATTTCTTCTTTTGCCAGACCTGCTACCTGTAAACTATACTCCCCTATCTCCCCCTCTCTCTCCCTGTGTCCCCCGCCCTCTCTCCATTCCATGCAGCTAAGCTCTGTAAATCAAGTTGAAACATAGCTCTGCATATGTGTGTGTGTGTGTGTGTGTGTGTGTGTGTATATATATACTGTATGTTGCCTACTAACTGCTGCCAAAAAATGTGTCCCAACCGCCCCCCCCCCCACCTCCCTCACCTCCCTATACGTCTGCCTATAGGAGGAGGAAGAGCCAGAGCGGATGGAGGCATGCATGTATGTGTGAGTGTGTGTGGGATTAAGTCAGTGCTATCTGTCAGGATCATATGGGTTGAAAGAACATACGCTTATCTCAAGTGGTGCAGGGAGAAAAACTAACCACACTCTGACTCCTGTCTGCAGGAAGGATGGAAAGAAAGAAAGAAAGAAAGAAAGAACAATGTATTTAACTACTGCCTATAATGTAGAATAGAGAGAATGTGTTTGTCTTCATGATTGAAATGAACAGTCACATTATAGAACTGAATAAAATCCTCTTTCACAGATTTGTGATTTGTGATATTATATAATGTATATTATGAACTTGTACATTTCATATCTGGTGAAGTTCTGTTCATGGATTAAATAACCAGACAATGGCCCAGACAGCAACTTACAAAATGAATGAATTATATAAAAGTCCAATGAAGCCATAAAGCAGTCCTGCTCACTGACACTCGCGTTCCAACACTGAGCACAATGGTGTAGCACACACAAGTGTAAAGTTCCACCTAACATTCTGTCAAAGCACAATTTCTACAGCGTTTCTTTTCACAAATTCAAATAAATGCATTCAGACTCACACCCATGGCGGATGTGGAGTTACGTGGTGTCATTTTTTTTTGGTATCATTTTGAGGTACTGTTGGAATGAACATTACAGACTGAGACCAGGATGAATACATAGTATAAAATTGATTTTATATCCATATAACAACTTTGAAATTTAGATTGTTATGTCATCCAACCCTACATTATTCCACCAGCAGGTTGAAGGTAGTTCCACCTACAGCAAAACATCAGGACACGTTGATTTGGATGATCAAAATCAAAAAGAGACACATTAAAGGCTCCTCCTCCTACACAGCAAATGCTTTAAATTAAAAATAAACACAGGAATATTGTTAAAAGTGGCCAACACCCAATAATGAAGAAAAAAAAATCATGTTCAGGACGTCACTACATCACTTAGCCCTTTGACCCTCCAGCCATTTGATAATCCATCCATGAGCAGAATAAGTCTGTATTAAGCTTCTATTACACAACTGGAAAATGTTATGAACGAATATGCAAATGTGCTATTTATAAATGTTCCTAAACAACATATTAGTGTTGCAGTAATAACACTGTCACCGGTCACTTTATTTTTTTTATTTCTCATGCAACAGTCTGTGGAGTGTCCGGGGGAGTGAGCTCCCGTCAGTGTTTCTGTTATTGTAATTCAATATGAATTTACTCTTCTGAGAAAGCAAAAGACTTGTGTGTGATGTGAGCTTGTTATTACAGCTCAGCTCTCACAGCTTTTATGTTAAAACCTGTTAAAAACAACCAGAGACCAATTTAACCCAACACTTGTGTAAGTGACTTCAGGGAGTCAAATCATTTTTTTTTTTTTTTTGCAGCGAGGAGTGTGTGTTTATGTGTGTGTGTGTGGGGGGTGAGGGGTGGTGGGTGAGGGGGGTGTCAAAAGCATGCCATATTTAGGCCAGACTGGCTCACAGTGAAGACACAGGCTGACTGTTGCTTTTCACACATTGCTCCGACTCTTTTTACCATCTGCCCTCCGTCTTTGTCTCAGTGTGTCTGTATATCGCTCTCTCTTTTTTTTTTTCCCCCTCCGTCGTTCTTTCTTAAACTGTCTGGCTGATACAGACTTCACTATAACCTCCAACCACCTCCTTTCTTCCTCTCCTCTTCTCTCCAAGCACCTCAAGGTCTCAACAAGGCAGCGGCACGTCTCAACCGAAAAATAAAAAATTAAAAAAACCCTGACGGCCATCACAGATCTGTAAATGCAGTTACAGACCTTAAAATGGCTCCTATTCAAATCTTTTCCTCTTGCAAACGGTGTAATATCAGAAGTGAAAGGCGGTGACCGAGTGGCAAGATGTGTCAGAAGGCTGGTGGCCACAGAAAAAGAAACAGGGAGAATCTTTCTCATGGTCCACTGGTATATTTAGAAGAGACGACCAGAGTGCTGAACACAAAACCACCATGACTCACAAACACACAGGAGAGATTACGGAAGCACCCACATACACTCATTCATATACAAATCATACTAAAATCAATCCCATCCCAGGCAGACATGTTTCGCCTCAACAGCCATTCACATTTTTTCACTACCTGTTTCTGTCAGGCCGGCAGCCAGATGTACGTGTGACGTGTGAAACTGAGAAACTGACCGACGTGTGTGATGATAGTTGGCAGGTGTCAGCGGTCGGCCCTGCAGTCTGCTGGTCTTATACTGTAGCCCGATGAGTTCAAGTGACTCAGTGAAAAATGGGGGAAATTCAGATAATCCAGCAATAAGCAGCTTTTATTTGAGATTAAAAAAAAAAAGTTCAGTTTTAAGGTAAGCTATCACAGAGAAATGATATAGACTTAGTTGAGAGGACGTGTATTGCTGAGTGTTGGGAAGTGGCTGGTATAATGTGTAAGCCTACACACTGTTATAAATAGTACATGCACTGTACACCTAACACACAGCTCTGTACAGAGCAGACGTTCAAGTCTCAGCTCAGGTTTGCTCTTTAATTACACAGAAACAAAAAGTACTGGCCTCCTTTGATTGGAAGTAGAGCACAATATATTTGTTGATATAAGTTGTTTTACATTTACAAGTACATAATAAAAAATAATAAATCATTTTAAGAAC
Source organism: Seriola aureovittata (assembly GCF_021018895.1). Taxonomy (NCBI): domain Eukaryota; kingdom Metazoa; phylum Chordata; class Actinopteri; order Carangiformes; family Carangidae; genus Seriola; species Seriola aureovittata. Next base: position 3,516,051 of record NC_079377.1, read on the forward strand.
AGAAATGTGTCAGAACACATAATACTAGAAACAATAGCAACAAATGTAACGGAGCACTATGGCACTTCCATAAAGCTGAGACAAATCAAAACAGCAGAGGATATTCTGACGTTAATTCCCTGGTATGGAAGCTTGATTATTCAATTTCCATTCTGCAGCACAAAAGCATTTTTCATTAAATGTCCTCATCTTTCCGAGTCCACACACCCACTTTATGACGTAAGTTTTCTCTCAAATATCTGACACTGAAGTCTGAACCCCAGACATCCTCAGGTGTTACGATCAGACATTTAGAAAACTCCTCCACAGCCACATTATATACCTTAATGTAAATGTATAAAATTGTTGGATTGTCCCTTTAAACAGTAAAATTCACTGAATATCAAATTCAATAATGACTATAAACAACATTACGATTACAACAAAAACTGAGTTTGACCACAAAAAAAACTTAACTCAAGGTCCTCTTATCAATTTTTTCCAGGTTCTGGAGCTTTCACTTAGCCATGGTTTTCGTCAGTGATTGAAAAGTGGGAAAAGTTATTCCTGAACTGAGCAAACAACATCTGCTGATGCAGACCATGCTAATGATGCTAATGAAAAGTCCTGAAAAAGTAAGTAAGTGGACCTTTAATGAAGATTTTTTTTTCTTTTTCAAATGACAATGACACACACCAAAAATACAGTAAAGCTGACATAAGAAAAATGACTCGGTTGTATTAAAAGCAGCCTATAAAACTTCATAGCTGTAATAAACACTAAATGAAGTAGTGTGTGGTGTGGACACGCCTGTATTATGAATGCTACGTTATTTATATGGTTACTATAGCATGTCACCAATTACTAATTTATACTTATGTATTAATTATTACTTCATTTATCAGTATTCTTTTGGCCTTTGTGTAATAAGTCTCTAGTTATATCTACTCATCACCTAACTGTACTCCAATGCTGATATTTAACACTAAGCTAAAGCTGGTGAATGACACTGGTAAATCGGTCACCTGTAACTGTACTTACACTACACTGCATCTGTGGAACCTGAAAGTTTATATCTAGCTCATTAGCACTAGCAGGTTTGACCTCAGCAGCTAAAAACATTAGCATTCCACACATAAACAGCTAGCGCTCCTGTAACCCCTGCCTGAGACCACCGCCCCTCTGCTGTGGCCAGGGTTGGGGGCCGTGTTGAGCTAATTAACCCTGTTAATCTAAATGGGCGCTGGGTCAGTGTGTGTGTGTGTGTGTTAGTGTGTGTGTCTGTGTGTGTGTGGCTATAACTGGCTAACCCCAGCAGATGAGCATTCACCCCAGTCACAGCCCCCTTTTTTGCTGGCAGCCTGCCGTCTGACTTGGCAGACACACAATCGCAAGGGGTCTGGTGTACATGTGTGTGTTTGTGTGTGTGTGTGTGTGTGTGTGTGTGTGTGTGTGTGTGTGTGTGTGTGTGAGAGTGCGTGCGTGCGCGCGTGCGTGCGTGCGTGCATGTGTGTGTGTGTGTGTTTGCGCCTGTGTGTGATTGCACAGGGGAGGGAGGATTATAGATGTTGAACATACTCACGCAAATGAGCACAGGGCCCAACTGGTCTGCATGGTTTGTGCGTCTGTGTTGTAATAAAGCCAGCAATGTTTTACTGGCCCGCTGACACAGTGCATAAAAAGATCAGTGGGCCAAATCCATTAGTGGTATAATTGCATTACATGGTAAATATTCCTAAAAGGTCAATATCTCCATTTGAAACATCACCATCATCACAGAGCGCTGCAATAGAAACAGGAATTCTGGGTTTTTTATTGAAGCCAGGGGCACAGAATATCACTTCTAGGCATTTATTATAAGATTTGTCCTGCTGGACTGATTTTCCATCTCAGAATGAGGCAGCGCCTGAGTGTAGTATCATGTATGAGTGTCTCAGTTTGATTTTAATTGAACACCATGAAACATGAACTTTCTTGATCGGTATTATCAGTGGTGTCGAGTCCTGTCCTGATTTCATTCCACCTAAAATACAGCAGCTTATCTCGCTCATTAAAATCGCAAAAAAATAAATAAAATTGGTTTATGGAATAACTTCTGGTTTACAAGAAAAACCAGTGTTAAAATCCTCCTTTTACATCCCGTTCAGACTCTCACAGTGGTGCGGCTTGAACAATGCAGCATTGTTGTCAATCAGCCTCCTTTCAACCTTTCGGTTGCACACGGGTCAAACTCTGTCCAGCCTCGACGAGCATTATAGGCAGGGAGAGTAATTTAAACAGTATGGTAGTTGTATGGAAAACGGAGCGAGATAAAGAGACACGGCAGAACAGACAGAGAGAGGGCAGCGAGTGGGCGAGCACGAGCCTGCCAGCGTGCACAACTTTATTTGGTGCTCGTGTAAAGTCATTCTGTGTAATTCTATTGTGCAGCACTGAAGCATATCGGAAGGACTTCAGTCTGTATGAACAGTGATGACGAGGTATTAAAGTAGTTAAACATGGGTTGCACGAGCATTCAGGCTGACCTGTCTCATGATCGTGACTCCTGACAGACAGTGTGAGGAAGATGGTAAAGCTGATGACACTCTGCTGGACATTGTGCTTCCTGCTACTCTGCTATTTGTGACATTTAGAATGACAAAGTGACTAAAATATATATATATTCAAATAAGTCCGATTACAGACTAAAATGCCTGATTTTTGAATCTGCTGTTGCTAGACACTATTGTCTCACAATGCACTGCACAAAGGAAATAGCAAAAAATATTATTGATAGCTATTAGTGGGAGCTGCAGAAAGATTTCAGAAAACAAGAAATATCAATCAATGTCACATATTTTAACAATTTATTTTCCAGAATAACAGGGACACCGTTTTTACATACAGTTCTGTTTAGTTTATGTAATATTTAAATTCTGTGAGCACCACAATGAAAGTTTTAGCTCCATGAGGCAGAGGAAGAACTATAACTAAAGGGAAGTGAGATGTAATTTTGAAAAGCCCTCTGTTTAAGAGCAGCTCTCATAGACTGATTTGAACAGAGCAGGACCTGCAGAAACTTTATGATTCATTATGAATCCACCTGTTAAAGACATAGTTGTGTCACCAATTTATAGTCCCATATTGTATAAAGGTAGATGTACATGTCTTTTTTGATTATAACACAGGTCTAGGTTCTATATCCATTCACCAGTCAAACAATAACCTGCAGGTTCACAGGGAAATCTCTTTTATCTGCAGACACAGAAGCAATTGATAAAGACAGTTAGGAGATAAACTGATAAACTGATGACTAAGTGTCCAAGAGTGTTCCTCATACATTGATTAGGGTGTTGTATTAACAAGGAGACAGAAATTTGTGATGTCACAACTATGCAGTCACCGCTCTCAACCCACCCCAAACCCCGCCCACCTGGACCCACCATCCAGCCTTGCAGGATTTGGTTTCTCTGACTGTTTACCTGAAATCTGCTTTATTTTTATTGGATCTCTCAGAAAACACTCAGCCAATCAGAAGACAGGCTCAGAGCCTCCTCTCTTCTGATTGGCTCACAGACATGTCGTTACTAGAGCTCCGGAGAGAAGCCTGAGAGAGGAGATGTAAAACTACTCTGAGATGGTTTTTGGTTCTTAAAACCACAAATATATCGTCATATGGATCGACACTTCAAATAAAACACAGAAGAAGAGGAGAATATGGGACCTTTAAAGAAAAGGTGGAGGCAGAGAGTGTGGAGGCAGACGGGGAAGAAAAGCCAGAAAATGGGAACACACAAACATACAAAGGCAGCAAAGAAGACAACACATACTGTACAGTTTGTACACACAAACACACACACACAGCCTCCAGGCTATTGTCCTCCACATTTAGGTCAGGCCGCAACTAACAGCTTCACACACACACACACACACACACACACACACACACACACACACACACACACACACACACACACACACACACACGCGCGCGCTCCCCAGGAGGTTCTCCTCACCTGCAAAGAGGCCAGTATGGACACAGTGTCAAAGATTAAACCTGTGTTTTATCTCAGAGAAGTGGGCTGCTTGGGGGACAGTGTGTGTGAGCGAGTGTGTGCGTTCACCCGGTCCTTTAAACCAGAGGGCAGAGGGTCACTGGAGAATACACTTTTTACTCACACACATGCACACACACACACACACACACACACACACACACACACACACACACGGCTGCCCTTCTCTGTGTGCGCGGTCAAGTAGAAAGGTGGATCTGTGTCAGGTGGCAAGGGTATTTACTGTTACTGAGACAAGCAGGCCGAGAGAGCACACACACACACACACACACACACACACACGCACACACACACACAAAGCAGAGAAAGGGAGGTAGAGAGAGACACAGAGGGAAACTGAAAGAAAAAAAAAAAACAAGGAGTAGCTGGGACAAACGCCAAGAGGTGGAGGAGGAAAAGGACGAGTAGTGATGCTATGACGGCCTCAATGGTCAACAGGACGCAGCCATGTGCAACATCAGACATGCAAACACACACACACACACACACACACACAGACACACACACACACACACACACAACTGGGCATGTGTTAAAAGGGTAGAAACAAAGCTGACAAGTTATTTCTGCAAACCACAAATCAGACATCAGGCCTCTGTGCACTGCAGATACGTCACTACAGACACACACACACACACACACACACACACACACACACAGAGGCTCAGCAGGGATTCAATGGGAAAAATAGGTCAGAGTTGGAGATGCAAAAGACACCAGTGTAGCACAAAAAAAGTCTTGTGTCCAAGTATGTGTGAGCTCTTGTGTGGATGAGTCTCCATCAGAAATGAACTGGAGTGTGACCCAAAAAGTCCTAAATCTGCTCACACACTCCTGACAGCTACACTTTAATAATGGCCGTCACACACACTCATCTACAGTATCATTCCAAACCAGCTTCACCAGTAAGAAGCAACAAAACCACATTTTCCACCAGTTTTTCCCATAGTAATAATTATCTGCAGGGAGCCAGAATTCACCACATACCTCTGTTAGATTAAAGGGACAATTTAGTTTAATTAAATGTCTGTTTTGCTGGTTTTCACCTCTAACACACATTCTCTCCTGCTTTGAATATTTAACCTCTTAAACAAGGATCCCGTTGATTATAAAATTCTTGTGTCTACAGGTGATCAGATTATCTCAACCTGCGTCTGATAATTTCCATTTACCAGTCAAACAATAACCTGCAGCTTCACAGGGAAATCTCTTTTATCTGCAGACACAGAACTTCATAAGCAATTGATAAAGACAGTTAGGAGATAAACTGATGACTAAGTGTCCAAGAGTGTTCCTCATACAGTGATTAGGGTGGTGTATTAACAAGGAGACAGAGGGTGAGAGAGCGGCTGCTTTTTGTTTTCTGTTTTAAATTATTGTAAAGTGCATATCTTTAGGTCTGTGGACTGTTGGTCAAGCAATTTGAAGTCACGTTATGGTCTGAGAAATTTAAAGACCAAAACATTCATCAGTAAATTGAGAAAATAATCCTCAAATTAATTCATGATGTAAATAAATTTCAGTTGCAGGTTTAAATAGTATTACCTTTAAAGGTCCCATACAGTCTAAAGGTCTCTGTCCATGTGTTGTTTGATTATAGATCAGGTTTAGGTTCTATATTAATACTGTGAAAGTATTAAAGCCTCAGTCCACAGAGAAATGCACACAGCCTGTATTCAGAAACTGAGACTTAAAACCAGCCGTCAGGACTTCGGTAACTTTGTGATGTCACAACAAAGCAGTCACCACTATCTCACTGCCCAAAAGCCCGGCCACCTGGACCCACCATCCAACCTTCTAGGATTTGGTTTCTCTGAGTGTTTACCTGAAATCTGCTATATTTTCCTTAGATCACTCAGGAAACAGTCAGCCAATCAGAAGAGAGACTCAGAGCCTCCTCTCTTTTGAGGAGATGTAAAACTACATTGAAATAGTTTTTGGTAAATATATGTTCTTCTTCTATATTTTACACTCTACCTGTGTTTTATTTGATGTTTTGATATCTATAAGACCTTTGCAAAAAACACCTGGACACTTAAAATCACCACTAAAAGCTAGATCCATTTTAAATGTGTTGACTCAAACAGGAAAAGCTTGATTCAGGTCAGAGGTGGGAAACAGCGACTGGCTCATTTCATTTGAAAAAACAGGCCAAAAAAAAGAGGGGTTGAAGAGTGGTAACATCTTGCATCCTGAAAAAGCCCTGGAGACAAATAAAAAAAAAGAAGTCCTATCCCTAAGAGGCCTTTTTGTTCATCTCTTACTTTTTCTTATTTATTTATTTTTCCTTGCTCTCCTGCCACACGGCCGGGGGAGTGAGGGACCACAGGTGCTCGGGTGAATCCGATGGACATCCGCAATTTATCATTCATACGCCGGTGACGGCAGGCCAGGCCGAAATATGGCACGGTAAACACAAACCATAGATCATTCACAGACACAGATACACACAGACAGCCAGGGCATGCAGATAAACACACACACACACACACACACACATACACACATACATAAAATATATCTTTGAAGACAGATGCTTTTATGTGTACACAGAGCTGGACATGGGTCACATCACAACATGCTCGTTCAGCGTGGTGTAGATATCTCTTTCTTTTTCTGTCTCTTTATTCCACTTTATCTTTGTCTCTCTTTGGGATGCTTGTCTCCCTCCCTCCCGCACTTTTCTCTTCTTTTTTTTGTGGATTTCTGGCAGACTAGACACTTAAAAGTGTAGTGATGCCACCTCCCCACCCCCCATCCCCCATTCATGAAAACAAAAAAACAAAAAATAGATTTGGCTTTTTTCATCCCTGTGAAGTGCGATCATTTATTTCTCCTGAACAATTAAAGCTTTTTCTTTAGACTTTTTTTTTTCTTGCTAAGAAACCACGTGGATTCAAACCAACTTATGAACTCACTTCAATCTGCCTAGTCTTTCTTCACAGGTATAAATACAGATAGAGATGACAGCACCCCCCACCCTGTACCCAGCCCCCCCTAACGCCCCGTGCCTCCAAACTTTTTAATCCGGGCTTTAGAGGGATATATCACAGTGGGACATCACTGCTGGCCTGCATCTGCCGGAGCGAGCTGGGAGCTGATTTCTGTGTTTACATAAGATTAGAGCGAGGGAGAAAAGAAGGTAGCCGATGTGGTAGCTCCGAGCCAAGCAGCTCTCATTTTTAATGCAGCAAATACTGCCACAAACAGCCTGCAGGAGGGGGGGTGGGGTGGGGTGGGGGGGCTGAGGAGCGATATAGCCAAAGGTAGGAACAGTAAGTTACACCACTTACAAGCCTTGGGGTGTGTGTGTGTGTGTGTGTGTGTGTATGTGTGTGTGTGTATGTGTGTTTGTGTGTGTTGAAATTATAGGTGCACTGGTCTGCCTTTACTTTGCAGCAGCGGTCAGGGATCTTTGCCACCAATACACAGGTCTACACAGAGCCACTTTCTGATATCGGTGATTTCTAATAAGCCAACACCTCAGGTGCCCACATGATGAGTCTCTAACATATGAGATGGCACATGTTACACTTCAGCAAGTGAAAAGAGTATTTAAAGCTAAAATATGTTGATTGTTCAGGCAGAATTTAAGAAGCTCTAACTGTTTCAATTACAATTTTAGAGCAACAGAAGTCAGTCATTGGAGGAGCAAGCTAAAGGATGTCAACACGAACGACCTTATAGAGAATTTTAAATGTGACTCGGACTAGATCAAAGCAAATGCACCATACAGCAGACAAGAGAGGCAACAAAGTTCAAGGACTAAAGCCAAAACCAGGTTTGTTAACCAGCTATTTTAAAAACAAGGTAGACAAAGTTGTGAAAAAGTCTAGGTTCAGTATGTTAAGCCCACTACATCCTCTTAGATAGCTTGTTAGTTCGCTGGTAAAGAATTTGCATTGCATTTTTACATTGATTACGGGAGGATGACGGGATGTAATGTGAAAGGTGTCACAGAGAATTATCACCCTACTGCTGGTTCGATCAGCTCTCTGAAGGGTTTTAGCATCTTTCAACTCATTGCTTCTGTTTTATGACAAAAACAACTGTGGTTTCTGGTGTGACGGTCGTGAACTTTGCACATTCGCCATCACTCAAACCCGCTGTTATTAAATGTGCGGCTTTATTCATTTAAAGAACACACATTGAAAAAAAAAAGTGCCTCTGGACATAAGCCAGAGATTACATTTCCTCATTTCCTACAAAACATATTTGCAGTTACAGTGAAGTTGTATAGGAATGTAATATCTAGGATACAGGGTGGCTTTAAAAATAACTCAAAAAGGTAGCACACATTTGCATATTAGTTGATATGGAAATTAAATGTGTTGACAAGACACTGTAATACTTTGATAGTGAAATCTGAACATCAAATAAAGCTGATACTGGAAGGCCTCAATTACACTTCCTTGCTGAAATGTGTAACAGACGCTTAGTTAATGTTATATACTTTTTTCTAGTCGGCTTGAAAGAGCACATGTGCAGTTGGTGCCCTCGTACATGGACACGGACGCCCGCTCAGAGCCTCGCATACACCAGACCCTCATATACTCATGGATGCAGAAAAGTCTAAAACTAGCTTAAGTGACAAAAATGGCAGAAATGAACTGTGTGTGTTTAATTGCATGTCCAACATGGCTGCAGGAGGGGACACCTTACATAAGCTGACTGTGCAGCATGTGTTTCAGTCTGAACTTATAGGTGCGGGTCATGGTGTCCAGTTAACAGTTCATGTTGCATGTACTGTAAGTGCCTACACTGCAAACATAAACTTCACGTGGCACATACGGTACATACAGTCTACACCCACTGACCCTTGGTAGATGACATAACCATGTGACATCTGCACTACAAAACAGCCGAGCGAGACGACTGCATGTTACGAAAATGCAACAAATAAATATTACATATGTGTCATGTGTGTATGGCCATCTCTGCGCATCCTCAAGCCGTTATTGTGAAACTCTCATGAAGCTCAGATTTGTGTTTGAAGTGGCCACAGGGTTCAACATGGCGGCTGCACAACACTGACACAAATACAAAGACAAAGACACACAGAGGTACAAAGTACAGCACCGTCCTCTGGAACATCAGGACGTCAGGCCTCGTTTATACCGTCTACACAACGACAGCACTGCACATCTGTACTGTACCTCTCACAGCTACTGATAACTGTCAGGTCTAACTACCAAAAGATGAGTTATCACCATAGTGAAGGTTTTAATTCTTCTAACTCTTCGAAGAAGTTTCCTGAGTTACTATTATAATATTTCACAATAAGAGTTTCACCATTAAGAGAAGTATGTTAATGTGTTTGCATCAGTAAAAGATATCAAGTATGAAGCACTTTTCTTTCAAGATGCAAACATTCCTGTATAACAGTTTATAATACTGCATAATGACCTACTGAAGGTTAGGGTCATTTATTAGAGCTGTGCAGCAGTACTTAACCATTATGGTAAATATAAGGTGCACAATTGTGACCTTCTGTTAAGAAATGCCTGGATGCTTTGCTCTCTTCCTCTTGAAGGTGTTGGTATCTAACTGGTTTAACTGTAGACTTTATTGCTTATTTACTGTATGTTCACAGTCACGGAGCTGTCACGCTCCACATGTGACCTTTGACCCCGGTTAGTAGTGGATAGGACAGGGTGTCTCGTACAATATGACAGAGATGAAGAGCACATGCTTTATCATGCTGTGAAGAAAAAATCATGCAGAGGTGAGTGAGTACAGTGAGTTTGTGGCAGTGGTAAATCCCAATTCAAAGGTAAAATAATTATCTTAAGTAACAATCAGAAAATCGTCTGTCAACTAGTATTAAAATAATAGAGACACAATCTAAAAAAACATTAAAGTACATATTAAAAAGAGTGTGAACGGCACCAATCCCATCAGTAAAGCAAGAGAATGTCATGAGAGCAAAGAACTACAACTACCAAGTTAAAACACAACTCATAACCACTTTCCCACCAGGATACAACCAGCTACCACTGACACGAACAGTGCCCTTAAGCAAGGCATCAAACCCACTGAACCTGCTCGGCAGCAGCAGCAGCAGCAGCAGCAGCAGCAGCAGCAGCAGCAGCAGCAGCAGCAGCAGCAGCAGCAGCTTGGCAGTGAGAATTTACAGAAAAGTGCGTTCCCCTCCTTCCTTCCTGCTGCACCTCCTGACCCTGGCTGTTGCTGTAAATATAAATGCGCTCCCTGCACTGTCAACTCGCGCTCAGTTACACAAGCAACAGTTCCACAAAGGTTAAAAATATGTATATTTTACTTCCTCCTGGTCTATCTGTCTTTCTCCAATGTGAAGTTTTTTTTTCCTCCGTTCTGTCTCTCCGCCTCTTGAAGCGGAGGGCTCGGCGGGTCAGTGGCATTAGTGGAAATCTGCTGTAAAAAATTTTTTTTTTTTTTTCCTTTTTCAGTGTGCGTTTGAACTTTTTTTTTTTTTTTTTGCTGCTTTTCATTTTTCTACTTTCCTTCTTTAACCCTGCGTGGCACACGTTCCATGCCAGCAAACCAGTCTGAACTGGTCCCTGTCGAACTATGTGCTTGTGTGTGAGTGTGTGTGAAAGAGAAGGAGAAAGAGAGAGGGAGAGAGAGAGAGAGAGTGAGGGAGAGAGAGGGTGTGTATGCAGGTAGACAAAAATTGGACTGAGAGCTTACAGTGAACGCTAACAGTGCATTAATATGCAGAGCAGGGAATGATAGTGTGTAATTGTGTGTGTGTGTGTGTGTGTGCGTGTGTGTGTGGGTGTGGATGGGTGGGTGGGAGAGGGGGCTACACACACACACACACACACACACAGACAGCCCTATGACACCCGTGTCATCAAACAGTTGGACGTCGGCCAAGTTCATCTGTTAATGGACAACCACCACCAGGTCCTAGCCTTTCCTACCTCGCTCTACCCTCTCTCTCTCTCACACATCCCCTATCCCCCTTGGGCACGCTACCCCTATGCCCTCTCCTCCTCATCCCCCTTGTCTCTCTCTTTCACATACACACACACACACACACACACACTGAGCCACCCCCCCGTTTCTTTCAACACCTCTCACAGCGTTGCAGATTGGGGCCTGCATTTCCCTTGTATAGTAAAGATAAACAGTGTGTATGCACATATGTGTGTGCGTGTGTGTTTGTCTTTGTTTGTCTATCTGTCTGTCTGTCTGTCTGTCTGACTGGGTGTGTTACATGCATACACATACAGACACACACACACACACACACACACACACACATTGGTCTTAAGAGGCTACTTTTGAACTTCCTCAATAAGCTTGAAGCAAAAAGAAAGTCAAATATCTTTTGAGACAGGTGAGATTCCAACAAATGAAATGAGATAGAAAGTGTGTGTGTGTGTGTGTGTGTGTGTGTGTGTGTGTGTGTGTGTGTTGTGTGTGTGTGTGTGTGTGTGTGTGTGAATGAGAGTGATCAGCAGTGTTAACTACAGTCCAGAGCATGTTGAAACACATTTGTCTTACAACAGCAAACTGCAGCAGTACAGGAAGAAAAAAAAAAGAAAAAACTGAAGGAAAAAGGGGAGACTGGCGAAGAAAGAGAAGTGGAAGACAGGTAGGAGAAGAATGAAAAATTGACAGAAATTCATGATGAGCAGGTGAAGGTGCTTCTTTTTTTTTTTTTTTTTCCTTGGTGCTTTAAAAACACTCACACACAAAAGACTTCCTTCCTGGCTTATTTGTCGCAGAACAAGAGTTCAAGGAAGTGCGGTTTCGTTCACACTCGGATATTTATTTAACAAGATGAGGTGATGTCTTTATTTTTAAGTAATTTCTTTTTTCTGGTTTACGATTGGGGAGGAGGGGGTGGGGGGGCTGATCGGGTCAAACATTTGAGAGGAGGTGAGGTGTAATTTTGAAGGTAATTTTTTTTGTCATTTTAGCTTCGGTTAAATATAATTGTACAGTTCCTCTACAGGTTGGGAAAATTCGATGAACCCTCAAACACTCGCCAAGCTTTTTATACTGTAAAAAAAAAAAAAAACACGGCTGATTTTCTTGAGTCTCATTGATGCAGCGGAAATTAAGCTACGACCTCCAGACCTCAGCTTTAAATACAAGACGTTTCCTGGAAAGCTTTTTTTTTTTTTTCCTTCAAAACATTTATTCTCATGTAGTTTTCTGCACTAGCAATGATATATATTATACATCTACATTATAATTATTCATATCAACAATAAAATGTGGGAGTTGTGGTGATTTTAAACGTGTCAACATTTTGCTGAATTTGGAGGTTTTCTCGCCAACAATCTTAGACTGTCCACACACATCTGTAATATTATTGTACTACTAACCGCACACACACACACACACACACACACACACACACACATGCACCCACGCACACACACACACACACACACAAAAAGTACATTTTATCGGTTCTTTATCCATTTTGCGGGGATAAATTATCCATTAGATTTCATCATATCTTACTGGGGCAATTACATCAAGAAAATGATAGCGGGCACGGGATCAATTATGCATGCCCTTGGCCAAAGACCAAGCATCGGGCAGAAGGAGAGGGCATGTACACACACACACACACACACACATGAAGAAGAGGAGGAGGATCTCATAGATGTGGCCCATCAGTTCATCTTACTGCCTAAAAAGTTCATACGCTTAATAATTTAGCTGTGCTCTGGATACAGTTTCCCAGTTGAATATTAACAACTTTGAAGTGAGTAACAGCAGCCAGAGGTATATAGGGTGTGTGTGTGTGTGTGTGTGTGTGTGTGGTGTGCGTGTGTGTGTTTGTAGGGGGGCTAAAAGAGACCTCAGGAAACAGGCCCTGTGAGTCCCACCGGAGACAACCCCTCAAAACACACACACACACACACACACACACACACACACACTCCTTCCACTCGGCTGCGTCCATTACACCGCCATTTGTAACATTGCTCATTTCTGGGCAATTAAGAATTCCTTTTCATCGCTATGTAGGTTCACATATCTCCCTCACAGCGCTTGTACACAAACTGGGAAGATGTGAGGAAGAAGAAAAATGCATGTGTATGTGTGTTTGTGTGTGTGTGTGTGTGTGTGTGTGTTGTGTGTGTGTGTGTGTCTTTGGGGGGTAAAAAGGGAGGGTGAAGAGATGAAAAAAAAAAGAAAAAGCAACAAAGGGAACTGAAGAAGAAAACATGAAGATTGGTGCCTGTGCACCAGTTGTTCTTGTTTGTTATTGCTTCTTTGTTCTTACTTTCTTAATTGTCCGGCCTCATTATTAGATGGAAAATTAATTTATTTTATTGACTTCTTCTTCTTCTTCTTCTTCTTCTTGTCTCCCTCTCACAAAAGACAAGTGTCAGAAGCGGCCTCTCTCTGAGCACAAAGGAGGCGTAAGGTGTGCGAGTGTTTATGCACAGGTGCCTATTTTTCCTTGTGTGTATGCAACAACCGCAACGTGACACACAAACACAAACACACACACACACACACACAGAAAGCGCCGCGTTTTTTCTGCTGAGGACAGAACAATGGAATTCATTTTCCCTCTCTCTCTCTTTTTTTGGGAGTTTTCATCCATGTTTACAGACAAACTCACTTAGGAAGACGAATCACTGTCTTCAAAATGGCAGCCTTAGATGGAGTTAGGGAGGGACGAGGAGAGAGAAAAGAGAGGTATCTGACATCTGTTTGTTCAAGGAGAAAGAGAAAAGAGGAGGGAGCGGGGGTGGGTGTGTGTGGTTGAGGGGGGGGCAGTAAAAATGAATAGGCTGACAGAGAGAGAGAGAGATGGGCATTGAGAAATCATTTTACCATGTCAAAACCGACACGTACAGGAGAGAGCCAGATGGTTTGCATTTGGTATATTCAGTTTGTGTGTGTGTGTGTGTGTGTGTGTGTGTGTGTGTGTGTGCGTGTGCGTGTGTGTTCATGT